>NC_142935.1:79700935-79703435 GCF_046866305.1 Octopus bimaculoides
CTTTGATTCTTTAAATGTGCTAGCTTCCTGGTAATTAACCGATATTAATGAATATATGATTTTTTGCCATTTTTTTAATAATATATATGTTTATGTAGGTACATGTGTGTATGTGTATATATATGTTTATGTATATATATTTATATATGTGAGTATGTTTTAGTCTATATGTGTTATTATGTATGTATATATATATATATGTATTTATGTATATATGTGTATGTATGTATTTATTTATGTATATGTATATATTAGTGTTTATGTGTATATGTGTGTATGCTGTGTGTATATATGTATATTCTTGTGTATATTTGTATGTATATATGTTTATATGTTTTATATATATGTATATATATTTGTATATGTATGTAAGTATGTATATAAGATTAAGGAGGGTATTGCATTTAACCAAACCCAAAGATACAGGTAATACCGAGTAAGTGCTGTATACCGGCTAGTTATGCCCCAATCGTTGTATGAACAGGATTGGGGATTATAAGTCGTGTATTAGCGTATGTATGTATAAATATATAAAAGGATAAAGAGAACAATGGTAAAGTTAGAAATATATTTTATGGATAGAGTCTTACAGCTGTTTCAGGGAAGATCCAATGTTTCCCTTTATCGGAGACAGAAATAGTAAAGGAATCGATTGTTATATCTATAAGCGGAGAGTTATAGTAGGAAGTGAGAGTGAGTGTGATGTGCTGAAAGAAGAAAGAAAGAACAGTACTTGGAGTGTAGCTTCATTCCAGTAGTAAGTATCCGTGTAAATAATCCTTGTGGGAATTTTCCGGAGATAGTTGCTGTAGCAAAGGCTGAAATAGCAGAGGTGGATATATGTCATATCGTGTCCGAAGTATACTGCGTGTGTTTACTTCCAGGATGTCTCAAATCAAGTGAGAGATGTGTGTAGGGTAAATAGTTCAAGTCTTAAAGACAGAATGGGAAGGGGATAGAGAAGTGATTCAGGTGAGGAATGGTATTTAAATTTTTTTGTGGTCAGTTAATCTGACTGGACAGAGAGAATGAGTATTGGGAGCGAAGGAGGAAGGGGGATAGGGGTAAAGGTTTAGTAAGGAAGAAGGAATGCGCAGAGGCAGTATGGAGGGGTAGACTATAAGTGGTGAGGGTATGGGTGACAGTCCAAAGACAGTATTAAAGAAGAAAGGAGAGAGAGAGAGAGAAAGAATTAGTAGTACCATATTCTAAAATATAGAGCTAAACTTAATTTACAGATGGTGGAAGGGGGATTAAAAGTTACCAAGTAGCCTATATGTGGTGGTGGTGTTATTGCCGAGTAAGTGTAGAGGAAGTAAATTTGGGAAAATATATTAAGTATTGATAGGATCAAAAAAGAAATGAATCTATTCTAAAGATGGTATAAGAGGGATGATTTTGCTAAGTCGAATAGGTTGCCTATAGGGAGCAGTGTGCTTATGTTGTGTGATCATTTGTGCATTTTTGTCTGTGATAAAATTTAAATGTATGGAAAAGCGGTGATTGCAGGTGCTAAATACATCATTATATCGATTAAGTAGAGTGGGAGAATTGTATTTCAAACGCATTGCGTAAGATACAACGTAATATATAAATGCACCGTAAGAAATCTATTACATAACTCTACAGCTACATACATAGGTGCAACTAAAAACTTCAAACATCGCTACGCAGCTCATTTGTACTCTTTTAGATATGACAAACACAGTAAATCTACAACATTAGCCAACCACATTCATCACCTCAGAAGCACAAATACCTAGTATACTTTAAAATGGTCCATCCTAGATTCCGGAACTCCATACCAGGGCCAGCGCTGTAACTGCAAGCTTTGCTTAAAGGAGGCGTTCCATATTTTAAAATACAATTCTCCCACAAGGATTATTTACACGGATACTTACTACTGGAATGAAGCTACACTCCAAGTACTGTTCTTTCTTTCTTCTTTCAGCGCATCACACTCACTCTCACTTCCTACTATAAATCTCCGCTTATAGATATAATAATCGATTCCGTTACTATTTCTGTCTCCGATGAAGGGAAGCATTGGATCTTCCCTGAAACAGCTGTAAGACTCTATCCATAAAATATATTTCTAACTTTACCGTTGTTCTCTTTATCCTTTTATATATTTATACATAAGTATGTATATATATATATATATGTATGTATGTATGTACGTATGTATGAGGGCGTGTGTTGGTGTGTATTTGTTTATAATATTTCTTCTTTACTTATTCTAGTAGTTATATTTTATTTTTATTGGTAGTTTAATAATTTAGTGAGTTTAAGGATTTATATTGTAATGACACTACGATTTTTATAAGATTAAATCAATAGTAGTATTTTAGCTTATTTCATCATATTATTTAATTTACGACTCTTAGTCATATTATTAATTTATTATATATCAGAATTTAAAATTCATTAATATGTTTTATAAGATAGATGTGGCTTTTTTATGTTGTTAGTTATATAAAGTTTAAATCTTTCATTCATT
>NC_142935.1:79708435-79728435 GCF_046866305.1 Octopus bimaculoides
GTAACAAAAATTATTCAGTGAAAGCTCTCACCTGAAAAATACTTTCTGAATGTATATTTTGGGAGATTTCAAAAATGTTCTTTCCTTTTCCGCAAATAATAATCCTCTCTGACTAGTAGAAATAAAATGACTTTTTAATGTCCGTCTCTGTTCACATATATACGTGTGTAGGAATGCGTTTACTACCATAAACCTCTAACTACAGCAACAATTCTTCACATACTTTTCAACAGCAAAAACGACAATCACCAGCACCACCGCCGCCATCGCCGACACCATCACGATCACCACCACAACAACAACAACTGACTCAGCGTCAGCCACTCCTTAATTCAACCTACAGTTGATGACCGGGTCAGCAGCCAATTCTGCGACAACAATTACAGCTACAACAAACACTTTGACTAGCTCTAATTTACCCACGTTTTCCTATCAATAACTACTAAATCAAAAGAAATTCAATTTATTGCATCTTTAATGACTTGAGATATTGCTTATGAGAAAAAAGAAGGCGGTGACAATGTATTATTTCAAAAGGGGATAAAACAGATTCTCATACGGCGGGGGGGGGGGGGCTGAGATTCTAACTGGGGGTGCTGAGCATCCCCTCCTCCTCCCCCCATGGCTACGTGCCTGCCCTCAACTCAGAAAAAGGCAAAACTTTAGAAAGAGTGAATTAGAATAGTAGTAAATCTCCATAAAAGAGGTAGGTTAGGGGTGACATTGATTCATGACGTTGTTACCAGTTAAAGGGGCATACACTATGAAACTTAGGATGCTACAATCAGATCCTGGAAAACATTAGGGGCTCAGTAGGAGAACGTTTATAAACAGATATTATGTTGTATAAAAATAATAGTTAAAACAATTGAAATAAAAAAAAACAAAAAATTCTAGAAAGGGATATAAACCAGGCTAGTTAAGAAGGATATATAAATTGATTTAAACATTTAAAAGATTACTATTATGTAGAATCAACTTTATACCTCATCTTTACATAATTAATTATTAGGTGGTCACTATAAAGACCACTCAAATTTATCTAGAAAAATTTATATACTATCTATTGATTGAAACTAAGGAATCAAAAGCAGGATAATAAGATAAATGATAATATATAAACATAATTGAATATAAGTATGCAAGAAATTTTTTTAACAATTATGAAAAGTGTATACTGATATAAGTAGATGTAATAGTATAAAAATACTGCATACAGATACATATGTAAAAAAGGATTTATATATATATATATATATTTACGCTTATATAAAGAATATAATATAATTATGTGGTGTAATTAAGTAACTGAAAAATATCACTTTAAGAACATGAAAAATATCAATTTCAGAACCATATTGAACTTGCATGCGCGCGGAGAGGTGATGCAACATAATCCACGATTCATAGACTGCTATAGCAGTATATGTGAAGGTAAATAGGAATGCAAAATATAAAATTCAATACCGTACAAAATTTAGCAATAAAAAAAAAGAACATAAACGATAAGAGATTAATAAGGCAAACATACTAAAACAAGAAATAAAAATAAAAATTTATAGAAAATAATAAGAAATATATATAAAGACAAGGGGTTAAAATTAAAAACAGGAAAAAATAAAAGGTAAACTAAAAAAGGGTAATATGTATGGAAATAAACCTTTCTACTCTAGGCACAAGGCCCGAAACTTTTGGGAAGGGGGTCAGTCGATTAAATGGACCCCAGTATGCAACTGGTGCTTAATTTATCGACCCCGAAAGGATGAAAGGCAAAATCGATTTCGGCGGAATTTGAACTCAGAACGTAGGGACAGATGAAATACCGCCAAACATTTCGCCCGGTGTGCTAACATTTCTGCCAGCCTTATATGTATGGAAATAATGAGGACAGTTAAGGTATTCATACCAAAATGGTTTTATAAGTTATGATATTCCAGATGCTATTGTTTGTATTATTGTAAGATTTAGTCAAAGGAGACTTACTATCGCAAAATCGCTACAAATATACTTAATATGACCGATAGGGTAGAAATTCACAGAAGGAATGAATAGTGTAATCACCAAATAGGATGAAGTCAGATTAACTAGGCAAGGGTTACTATAGGGTAATGTTACATATAATACATCACATAACATAATATATAGCATATAATATATGTAATGTAACACAATATACTGTATAATATCCTACATTAGAGGGTAAATTATAAAGGTTACGACGTCCGAAGTTAATTTCCACAACCAAATCTGAAGTAGTATGATAAATATAATATTATTAGTTTCAGAAGTACTAAAATGTGCGGGTCATGCTATACACGCATGATATCATTAGGCCTAATCTATTATTAATAAGGTTGTTCATGTCTCTTTACTTAAAAATCTTTAAAATTTCCATAGATCAAAGCTCACATCCATATCTATTGGGTTGGCAACTAAGTTCCCGCCATTAAAAAAAAATTAAACTTTTAAAAGGTTTAATAAAAAATAACAACTAATTTATCAATAATGTATTCACCCTTGTTGTTTACAACTTCTTCACAACGTTCAACAAGGTTTTCAATACCTCTTTGGTAGAAATCACTCGATTTCGACTCGAAAAATTGATCCAACCAAGCTCTCGATTCTGCATCAGTATTGAACGAAACTCCGCGCATAGCATTTGAAAGAGATCGAAAGATGTGGAAATCCGTTGGTGCCAGATCAGGAGAGTACGGCGGGTGTGGCAGCACTTCCCAGCCATGCGTTTGAATGGCATCCTTGGTCATATTGGCGATATGAGGGCGGGCGTTGTCGTGCAGCAGAAGAACTCCATGCTGACGATTAGGTCTTTTCTCTTGAATAGCCGTGTTGAGTCGTTCCATCTGTTGAATATAGAGATCCGCGATGACCGTTTGGTTCTGTTCAAGCAATTTGTAATGGATAATCCCTTCCCAGTCCAACCATACGCACAACATCGTTTTACGCCGATGAAGATCTTGTTTCACGCATGGTGTCGCTTGTTTACCGGGGCTAAGCCATTCCTTAGGCTGCTTCATATTGATATACAGGTACCATTTTCATTGCTAATAACGATTCAGTAAAGAAATCGTTTTTTGTGTCCATGAGTTGAGCGGTGACGAGCAAGCAAACCAGCGGAGACTGGCTCGTTGATTTTTGCTGTTGTCACTTAAAGCATGTGGAACTCATGCTCCATACTTTTGAACCTTTCCCATCATGTGAAGATGCTTCTCTATAGCAGTGTGGGAGCTTTCCATTTTCTCTACCAGTTCCCTTGTCGTTTGACTAGAACTTTCGTGCAAAATTTGGTTTAATCGCTCTTCATCGAACTCATTTGGACAACCAGAACGAGGTGCGTCTTTGAGGTCAAAATTTCCATTTTTGAACTTGGCATACCAATCACGAGCGGTTCTTTCAGCTGTGACACTCTCTCCATACACAGTACAAATGTCGCGAGCAGCTTTTGCGGCCTTAGAACCTTGATTAAAAGCAAAAAGAAGGAGGTGTCGAAAATGCTCGTTTTTCTTAACTTGACATTCCATTTTAATGATCTGAAAATGAACAAACATTAACTAAAATTAACTAGAAAAACAACAAAAAAGATTCCAAAATTTAAAGCAACAGTGAGAACCTAGTTGCCAACCCAATACTATCTCTATAAGGCTGTGCCCTCCGTATTATATCCCATTTAAGGCTAAATCTAATCCCGCTTTCCTTAAGTTCCCAGATCTTATTGGATAAAGACGTACTATTAGCTTTATATCTAAGTCTAGACGATGAAAGATCGTTTTTAATACGCTTTCTCATATTTATCGATCTCCCTACATAGATGAAACTACCAATTTCAGTCACAATTGTACATCTGTAAACTGTATTTTGGATTAAACAGCGACATGATAACTGGCAACAGGATTTTACTCTACAATTGCAACCAGGAGCATTACTGCTATTAATATTATTGTTATTCCCATCATTGTTATTTCTATTATCAATACTACTACTACTACTACTACTACTATAATCATTATCAGCTTTATTATTACTGATATTATTACTACTTCTTTCAACTATAGTATCATTTAAATTCATTGCAGCACCACCAAGTACTGCGTCAGTAGTACATCGGTGTCACAGTTTATATTATACATATTAGATATATTATTTCTGTTGTTCTGGATTCCATCATAACCAGGTTTAAAGGAAGGAATGTGAAATTAGCAAGAGGAATTAATAATAATACTAGTATTATCAATAATGATTTAAATCGTAGTAACGATGATAATAATAATGGATAGGTTGGAATCCAGAACTGATTTTGATATATTAGGGGGATAATTAGAGGATTTTTTCACATACCTAGTGACTTCATCCGGTTTCCTATCGGGGTAGTATAAGCCTGAGTTAATATCTAAAGTAGTGTCTAAGAAGTTAGTCACCTTTGTGCCATGTCCGAAAGTGAGTCCTAAGTTAAAGCTTTTGAAAGATTTTCTCATTTTTTTCCTCATTCTTTCGATGACTGATTTATTATTACTAGGAATAATGAATAAAGCATTTTCCCTATATAGACCGCCCTGCAATTCATGGATTTCACTACTAAGGCACTTCAAGAGATACGCACCAACTAAATCAGTAATCTGAGCTGAATTGCTCGAGCCCATAGCAATATTAAAATTATCAGGGGTGTCGGACCTCGTCCATAACTTACTTTCAAATTCTATGATAGTTTTCCTAGCTAAAAGAATAATGTCTATTTTTCTCATAGTTATGAGAGAGAAGTTTTTAGTGAAAATCAGGGATTTAAGGAGAATAGGCGATATACTAGAATAATAACTGTTGATATCAAATTGTATAAACGTGTAATTACGTATATTTTCAATAGATTTGAACCAATGTACCATTTCGTCAGTATTACGCTATAATTTAAGAGATAGGTTAGGAACTATTCAGAGTAGTATAGTATCCTGAATGGTTTTACTAAGTCGACCAATATCAGGTTTAGTCGGGCAAATAATTGTAACAGCAGGGTTGTCATGAAAATTCTTTTATCGTCCTTGAGGTCCGATCCTATCCGCTAAGTCGTAACCCATCATAATTAAAAAAAAAAATTTTAACTTTTATTTTTATACAACATATTTGCTTATAATATAATAAAAACAAAATAACTTTTTTATGCAACAAATTTGTTTATAATTAAAAAAAATTTAACTTTTATTTTATATACAACATAATAATATTTGTTTATAAACGTTTTCCTACTGTTTTCCTGGATCTGTAGCATCCTAAGTTTCATAGTGTATGCCCCTTTAACTGGTAACAACGTCATGAATTAATGTCACCCATTACCTACCTCTTTTATAGACATTTACTACTATCCAATTCACTCTTTTTAAAATCTTATTTTTGGGGGTTGAGGGATACTTGTGGCAGTATGAAATTTATGACCAGCAGCCAGCTATGAGGTGTCAACTCACTTTGCTCTTTATTCTAAATAAACGCAGTCTTCTAGTCTTAGATTTTTGTTGATGATAAGGAGATAGATAAATTGGAAATGAATTACAACCTTATGACCCCCACTCTGTTCCATGCCACTCTAAAAATTGTAGTTTGTTCTCTTAGCTATTCTTGCTGCAATAGTGACAACACTAAATTCTTTCATCCTCTTGCTCTGTTAAAATATTTACGAAAAATTATATCAGAATATCTTGTCTGTTGAAAATCCATATTTCTTGCAGCTTAAGATAGTACTGTGTTTGAATTGATGTAATGATTACATTGTTCACTTAAATGGAGCTGCTTGAAACGGTTGTACTGCATTATTACTTGACATTTTATTTACCTTACTTCGAGCTGTGTGGATAATACCGGACTGACTTAGTACTTCGACTTAAGTACCTAATTCAACTGAATCTTAATTACTTCTACATATATGTGTGTATGTGTATGTATGTGTGCGTGTGTGTGTGTGTGTTTGTGTATGTGTGTGTGTATGTGTGAGTATTAGAGGCGACTCTAGGTCATCAGTGTCACTCGGGCTCATCACAGATTTCGCATAAGACTGCTCGAAAAATTTCTCGTTTTTCTGCAATATTTATAGTTCCAAATGGCTTTTTTAAAAATATCTAGCACCATGTCTTTCTCCATTTCTATGTTAAGGGTCAAAATAAAGCAACCCTGCAAACCACAACTGATCTTTACACACAGACACAGAATAACAGCAATCGTGTGACGACAGCAGAATGCACAACAAACATCAGCAATCTGACTGTCAACTGTACAGCTACCAGACTTGTTCGTAATAGCCTGAGTTGCTGGATAATTTTTCGTTCCTTTAAGAATATTGTGGAATGGAAACTCTTCATAGATTGGAATTTAAATCTCAATCTGTATGGAAATTTATTGTTTCAAGAAAACATTGAATTTGAATTATCCAGATTAAGGAAGTGAAATCGGTAAGATTCAGGCTACCCTTATATATATATATATTTAGATTCAAAATTGAATATGGTACTTATGTTTAGGCACCAGAATATAGTATGGTATTATCCAAAAACCATTCTAAAAGCAAGGTGATCAAAGAATCAAAATAAGCAACACGGATTTTAAAGATGATTGTAGTACGCACGTTTCATGCTACTCCATTTATTTAAGTAATGCGAACATTACATTAAATGCAATATGTAAAGCAATCTTCAGCTGCACAAAAATGTAGAAAATTACAGTAGAATAGACATATTATAATTGTGGCAACATTTAAAATCCATGCGGGAAGAAGAATACATAAAAATCCATCTTGACATAGCCAAGGCTAGCAAGCTAGTAATTAGTTCGAGGTAGAATTCTAACTGTCTCTTATTTTATTGTCTCTTATCTAGTGGTTATAGTATAAGGGGCAATCACTTCTAAGGAAAGGGAAGGTGTAAGCATTGTACATGGATATAGTTATAAAGGTTTCTCTGGTCAGAGTGGCAACACTATTTTAGGTTGGGTTTTTACTGCTATCATAATGTTGGGGAATTAAACCTTAAGCATTTAGGTCAACAGCGCTTTTTTCTTTAGTCTGAATAAAGCAACAGTATTGTTATACATATACTAAGTATGGGAAATTTATAGATATCAATATTAGCTTAATTAATATGTTAATAATAAGAAGTATGTTAATAATAAAATTGTTAATAATAAAATGTAATTAGTTTATACAAAAACCCTGAAGTAGTGTCAATTTTGAATTCAAAGGCTATAGATAAGGTGTAAAGTTTAAGACTTATATATATTGGGCTCAGAAAACCATTTTGAATTATTTAAAAAAATTATTAAAAAAAAAATTAAGCTAATATATATAATAATACTATTTTAAAGACACATAAAAGGTAAGTTTAATTTTTATAATGTAAAGAATTAGTATAGGATTTATATAGTTTATAATATTATTTTACAGAATAATAGAATTAAAATTTATTTGATTAAAACCCTTTCTAACATGAAAGTATCCAAAGAGCATTTAAGGCACATAATGCTTTATGAGTGCAAAAATGGAAACTCTACAGCCAAAGCGAATCGAAACATGCATTCCGTTTATGGGAAAGAATGCTTGAATGAAAGAACTTGCAGAAGATGGTTTGCAAAATTCAGAAGTGGAGATTTCAGTCTTGAAGATGAAGATCGAACAGGACGTCCAGTTGAGTTTGATGATAAGCTCCTTGAGGCATTAGTTGAAGAAAATCCCGCATTATCAGTTGAAGAATTGGCAATAAAGCTTAGTTCAAACAATACAACTGTTCATCGTCATCTTCAACAACTTGGAAAGGTTCCTAAACTTGGAAAATGTGTGCCTCATGAATTGTCCGAAAGCAACCGCATATCCCAAGTTGAAATCTGCGCTTCTCTCCATTTTTGCAAACTCATTTCACCCTTTTTGGATAGACTTGTGACGAAAAATGGATCTTCTATTGAAATGTTAAACGTCGTAAACAGTGGCTTGGTAAAAGGAGTGATGTTTCATCAGGACAATGCGTGACCCCACACTGCAAAGATCACATCACAGAAGATCGAAGAGCTTCTCTGGGAAAAAATTCCTCATCCATCTTATTCTCCCGACCTTGCTCCTTCAGACTACCATTTGTTTTGCAGTTTACAGAATCATTTTGGGAGACAACTTTCGCAAGTGAAAAAGAATATATATACAAGAGTTAAGGAATGAAGTAGATAAGATCCAGGCTACATATGTTTCATAATGAGCAGAACCTTGGCAGTGGTAAATATCCAACCAAGGTGTATACTGCAGAATATTCTTCAGGTCAATGATACCTTGATTAAATTAAAGTTTACATTGTTGCAAGGTTGTACATATTTACATATGGGAGATAACTTTGGCCTGAAGAGTAGCCTGTAGTATACACCTCGTTTGGATATTTATCACTTCCGAGGTCTCCGCTCACTGTGAAACATCTGTAGCCCGGCTCTTATCTACTCCATTCCTTAACTTTTGTATTCTTATTTGCATACCCAGCAACCCTGGTCACCTACTGTGAAATATAAAAATTACTTTTTTCAGTTTATTGTAGTTCGAAATGAAAAACTCCACAACCTTTTGTCTCAATAAATCACTATTGTTCCTGAACATTGTTTTTAATATTTACTACGGATTGCTTGAAGCTAACTTTCTTTCTACACCTTCCTACTGTCTACCTTCCTACTTATTAGGACTTTGGTTTTAGCTAAGTTGACTCTAAGGCCCTTTGATTCTAGTCCCTGCTTCCACACCTGAATCCTAAGTCCCTGCTTCGACCCTGGATCTTAAATTTATCAGCATCATCATCATCATCGTTTAACGTCTGCTTTCCATGCTAGCATGGGTTGGACGATTTGACTGAGGACTGGTGAACCAGATGGCTACACCAGGCTCCAATCTGATTTGACAGAGTTTCTACAGCTGGATGCCCTTCCTAACGCCAACCACTCCGAGAGTGTAGTGGGTGCTCTTACGTGCCACCGGCACGAAGGCCAGTCAGGAGGTACTGGCAACAGCCACGCTCGAAATGATGTATTTTACGTGCCACCTGCACAGAAGCCAGTCCAGCGGTACTGGCAACGAACTCGCTCGAATGTCTTTTCACGTGCCACTGGCACAAGTGCCAAGAAGGCGACGTTAGTAACGATCACGCTCAAATGATGATATTTACGTGCCACCGGCACAGAAGCCAGACAGCTGGTGCTCTGGCAATGATCACGTTCGGACGGTGCTCTTAGTGATCTACTGGTACAGGTGCCATCACGATTTCGCTTTCGCTTGCCCCAACAGGTCTTCGCAAGCCGAGTTTAGTGTTCAATGAAGTAATGTTACGCGGAAGTCGGCTGACCACATCCCTGGCAGAGGCCTTGGATTTTGATTTCACTTCGCTTGCCGGGTCTTCTCACGCACAGCATATTTCCAAAGGTCTCGGTCAGAAGTCATTGCCTCGGTGAGGCCTAATGTTCGGAGGTCGTACTTCACCACCTCAGCCCAGGTCTTCCAGGGCCTGCCTCTACCACGGGTTCCTTCAACCGTTAGGGTGTGGCACTTTTTCACACAGCTATCCTCATCCATTCTCGCCACATGTCCATACCAGCGCAATCATCTCTCTTACACACCACAACTGATGCTTCTTAGGTTCAACTTTTCTCTCAAGATACTTACACTCTGTCGGGTATGCACACTGACATTACTCATCCATCGGAGCATACTGGCTTCATTCCTTGCGAGCTTACGCATGTCCTCAGCAGTCATGGCCCATGTTTCACTGCCATGTAGCATGGCCGTTCGTACACATGCGTCATACAGTCTGCCTTTTACTCTGAGTGAGAGGCCCTTTGTCGCCAGCAGAGGTAAGAGCTCTCTGAACTTTGCCCAGGCTATTCTTATTTTAGCAGCTACACTTTCAGTGGACCCTCCCCCACTACTAACTTGTTTACCCAGATATCGGAAGCTATCAACTACGTCCAGTTTTTCTCCCTAGAATGTGACAGAAGTTGTTTTCTGCACATTTTCAGTGTTTATTGCACCTGAACATCTGCCACATACAAAAACTAACTTCCTAGTTAACATGCCTTTGATATTGCTGCACCTCTTAGCTGGCACTGGGTACATCTTATAGAGTTTCTACCTACACCTTTTCTACAGATCAAGCAGGGCCATCTACCTGAAAGGGTTTGTGTTTTGTCTACCTTCCTACTTATTAGGACTTTGGTTTTAGCTAGGTTGACTCTAAAGCCCTTCGATTCTAATCCTTGCTTTCACACCTGAAACTTCTCCTCTAGTTCTGATAGCGACTCAGCAATTAGTGCAAAAAAAATTGGTAAAAAATATAGTATCTGTTAACAATCTTAGCAGAAAACTCACAGTTTTCAACGGATCAATTTTGAGCTCTATTTAAAGTTGATATATATATATATATATATATATATATATATATATATATATATATATATATATATATATATATATATACATCCGAAGGTTAGAGAAGAATGAAACTAGTATGCTCTGCTGGATGTGTAATGTAAGTGTACGTATTCGACAGAGTGCTAGTGTGTTGATAGAGAAGTTAAGTATAAGAGGGATTAGATGCAGTGTATAAGAGAGAAGACTGCACTGGTTGGTCATATGATGCAGATGGATGCCAACAGCTTCATAAAGAAATGCTGATCTCTCAAAGGTGTTGGAACACATGAAAGTGGGAGACCTAGGAAAATATGAGACGAAGTACTGAAGGATGATCTCAGGACACTGAACCTGTCAGATGAGATGGCAAAGGACCAAGCCTGGCACCTTGCTATACTCAAGAGGACCCATACTCCACTGCAAAAGTGTTAAGCCCACTCCTCCTGATGAAGAGGATTGGCCTGCAATAGTGTTGGTGCCACATAAAAAGCACTCATGCTGGTTTTACATTTAAAAATGCTTGTACAGTGCCATGTAAAAGTACCCAGCACACTCTGTAAAGAGGCTGGCATTAGGAATGGTATCCAGCAATAGGAATCATGCCAAATCAAACTGAAGTCTGGTGCAGCTTTCCTACTTGCCAGCTCTGGTTAAGCCGTCCAACCCACGCCAGCATGGACAACACACGTTAAATAATGATGATGATGATAATAATGATGGTACATATATATTTTCAATTTCATTTCGGTGTTAACTCAAGAGTTGACTCTATTAAACTCATCAATATTTACAGGTGATCAAATATGACTATATCAGGGACTGATTGTTTAACAGATATTTTTGAAAATCCATAAATATCCATAGAATTTATATAATTATTTACAAAGAAAATAGAATGAGCAAATCATTTTATTACAAATTTACAATTCTTTCATCAATATTTGTTCTCAAGAGTATTGCTTTTAGATTGGCAACTAAGTTCCTGCCGTTTTTGAAAATTTTGGAATTTATTGCGTTTTTAAATTTTAGAATCTATTTTTTTCTGAGAATTCTATTTTTGAATCATTTTGGAATCTATTTTGTTTATTTTCTAGTTAATTTTCTAGTTAATTTTTGCTTATTTTCAGATCATTAAAATGGAATGTCAAGTTAAGAAAAACGAGCATTTTCAACACCTTCTTTTTGCTTTTAATCAAGGTTCTAAGGCCACAAAAGTTGCTCACGACATTTGTGCTGTGTATGGAGAGGGTGCCATAGCTGAATGCCAAGTTCAAAAATGAAAATTTTGACCTCAAAGATACACCTCGTTCTGGCTGTCCAGTTGAGTTCGATGCAGAGCGATTAAACCAAATTTTGCACGAAAATTCTCGTCAAACAACAAGGGAACTGGCAGAGAAAATTAAATGCTCCCACGCTGCTGTAGAGAAGCATTTTCACATGATGGGAAAGTTTCAAAAGTATGGAGCATGGGTTTTGCATGCTTTAAGTGACAACAACAAAAATCAACGAGCCACAATCTCCGCTGGTTTGCTTGCACGTCACCGCTCAACTCATGGACACAAAAAACGATTTCTTTACTGAATCGTTATTAGCAATGAAAAGTGGTACCTGTACATCAATATGAAGCAGTCTAAGAAATAGCTTAGCCCCGGTAAGCAAGTGACACCGCGCGTGAAACAAGATCTTCATCCGTGTAAAACGATGTTATGCGTATGGTGGGACTGGGAAGGGATTATCCGTTATGAATTGCTTGAACAGAACCAAACGGTCAACGCGGAACTCTATGTTCAACAGCTGGAACGACTCAACGCTGCTATTCAAGAGAAAAGACCTAATCGCCAGCATGGAGTTCTTCTGCTGCACGACAACGCCCGCCCTCATATCGCCAATATGACCAAGAGAGCCATTCAAACGCATGGCTGGGAAGTGCTGCCACACCCGCCGTACTCTCCTGATCTGGCACCAACGGATTTCCACATCTTTCGATCTCTTTCAAATGCTATGCGCGGAGTTTCGTTCAGTACTGATGCAGAATCGAGAGCTTGGTTGGATCAATTTTTCGAGTTGAAATCGGGTGATTTCTACAAACGAGGTATTGAAAATCTTGTTGAACGTTGGGAAGAAGTTGTAAACAACAAGGGTAAATACATTATTGATTAATTAGTTGTTATTTTTTATTAAACCTTTTAAAAAATTTAAATTTCAAAAAACGGTCGGAACTTAGTTGCCAAGTTAATATATTATTATGCAATATATGCAACAACAGAGGCATACATGATGATCCTGAAGTATCATTATACAGAGACAATCAAATGTTAACTCTTCAGAGTTATGTATAAAATTCATTTGCTATCAAATGGATCAAAGAATTGATTTTTCCATTGTATCAGTATAAATATACATCAGGAATCTGTAACTGCATGTATTATAATATAGCAATAATATAGCAATACTCTTGAGATTAATTACACTGATCAACACATATTTTATGGCACAAGGTTTACCAATGGTTTCTTTAGCTAACTTTGGCGTGCTGAATCCAAAACTGGCATCAGATTTGTCTATCACATCAGATTTTTGAGATATAAAATCTTTTAGTTTTGCTAGAAACAGCTATTTAAGGCTCATAAAGGAAAAATTAAACATATGTAGTTGCAATTTCTAATAGACAAAATGCCTTTTTTCTAATCTGATAAATCAAAGCACAAACCTGTGGGAGTAAATGCACATTAGCATGTAAAAATTAAGCTTGGTTATAACAAAAAATGAATACAAAATCTCTATTCATTGTGGTCATTCATTCTGATCATCTTATTACTACAAGAACTTCTATTTTGATGATCTCTTATGCAAAGCTTCCGGAATATCTCTCATCAATTTCCATCAGTAATCTGCTATCATGTTTAGGTCCCATTGGCCTTGGTAGCATTCTTCCATTACTTATACATCTTGATGAAAGTGTTCATCTTGTTCTTCGCTAACATCACCCAGGTTCTTTGGAACCTCACACAAGTTACTGTGTAAGTGGTGCAGTTTAATACTCATTCTACATCCAAGAGCTTGAAAACTCAAGAGCAACTCCTCCACAATCTTTTGTTAGTTGTCAGCTTTCCTGTTCCCAAGGAAATTCTGCAACACATCAGAGAAGGCATTCCAAACTTCTGTCACACTCATTGTTGTAACAAAATGTCGATCTCTGAGGAGTGTCCTCATTCGAGGTCCATCAAATATTCCTGCCTTCTTCTTCTCATCACTGAGACTTGGAAAGGTTGTACATATATATATCTGAAGCAGTCTCCACAGTCCCACAAATAGTGGTGTAAAGTTAACTTTTGGTATGCTCCAGGTAAATAAAAGTATATACCGATGGCACAAAAATATGATCTGATAGAGCAAATCTGAGGTCAGTTTTGAAATCAACACCCCAAAATTACTCTAAAACTTCTCTAAGGTTTTATGCCAGAAAATAAAAGTTTTATATTGTTGACTAGTGTTATGAATGAAACAATTGTAAATTTATATAATAAAATGACTTGGTCACTGCATACTTCTTGTGAATAATTTTAAATATTGGCACTCTCAACGTCGGCACGCTGAAAGGTAGGTCTGGTGAGATTGTTGAGATGCTTGAACGGAGACGCGTAGATTTGTGCTGCATCTAAGAAGTAAGGTCGAGAGGCGGTTCCGCGAAGTTCCTCACAGGCAAAGTACAAGATTTTCTGGGCAGGGAACACTGACGGGGTCGGGGGCGTGGGAATACTCCTAGCAGAGAAATGGGTTGATAAGGTAATCGAGGTAGTCAGAATATGTGACAGAGTACTTAAGATTAGACTAGTGCTTCACCATAGGTTAGCTACCGTCATCTCGGCCTATGCCCCTCAACCGGGGCTACCGGATGGGCAGAAAGACCAATTCTACGACACCCTCCTGCAAACTGCCTCATTGACGAATGACAGGGACCTACTCTTTGTGGTTAGTGAATTCAATGGTCATGTTGGACGTCATGCAGGGGGCTTCCATGGCATTCATGGAGGCTATGGCTTCGGTTCCCACAATGAGGAGGGAACCAGACTGCTCGAGTTCTGTGATGCAAACGATCTTATGGTTTGCAATACCAACTTCAGGAAATCTGCCTGTCACCTAGCCACCTACCGTTCCGGCAGACACTCTAGCCAAATCGACTACATACTCGCCAGAAATATGGAAAGAGAGTGGCTTATAAATGCCAAAACCTTCCCTGACGAAGAATGTACCCCTCAACACAGATTAGTAGTTAGCGACTTCGTGATCAAGGCAAAAAGGATGCCCAGAAGTAGACCGGCTTGGAGGAGAAGGGTTTGGAAGCTTAAAGATCCTTCAAATGGACAGAGATTTAGAGACATATTACTTGAAGCATTTGACGAAATAGAAGGGGATATAGCAACATACAACGTGGAAGACAACTGGAGGTTTCTACGGGACAACTTGCTGAGAGCCACCGACCAGATCTGTGACTGGTGTAAAGTCCCCTCTCGACCCAAAGTAACATGGTGGTGGAACAATGTGTTTCACAGGGCTATTAGACAAAAGAAACAGGCTTGGAAGGACTGGAAGAACGGAGGTAGCAGGGAATTGTATCAGACTGCTAGAAGGGAAGCTAGGAGACAGGTTTATTTAGCCAGAGGGGAAGCAGATAAGAAAAAGTTTGCCAATGTTCTGCGCCGTGAGGATCAAAGACTTGAAGTATTTCGTGTTGCAAAACAGTGTGTGAGAGAGAATCGTGATGTCGTGGGAGAGAAATGTGTTCGCATGGATGATGGCACGCTTGCACTAAACGAGGCTGCAAAGAAAGAGGTTTGGAGACATCACTACGAAAGATTGCTCAATAAAGAAAATGAATGGGAGAAAGAGAGTCTGCTGAATGTCGACCCAACAAAGGGACCAGCTATCCGAATTGAAAGTACTATGGTAGATAAAGCAATTAAGAGTATGAAGACAGGGAAAGCCCCCGGCCCATCAGGAATCACTGCAGAGATGCTCAAAATATCTGTTAACCAGGTGATACACGGAGTCATACCCAATGACTGGTGTAGCAGTACCATAGTCAACTGTTACAAAGGTAAAGGTGACACTTTAGATACAAATAATTATAGAGGTATCAAGTTGTTCGATCAGGTAATGAAGGTCACAGAGAGGGTCATAGCCCAACTAATTAGGGAGTGGGTCAGTTTAGATGAGATGCAGTTTGGGTTCGTGCCAGGGAAAAGCATCACTGATGCTATATTTCTGGTAAGACAGCTGCAGGAGAAATACCTAGCCAAAGATAAACCTCTGTACCTGGCTTTCGTCGACATGAAGAAAGCCTTTGACAGGGTTCCCCGATCCCTTATCTGGTGGTCAATGAGAAAACTAGGGATAGAAGAATGGTTAGTGAGAGCTGTGCGAGCCATGTACAGAGACGCTGTCAGTAAGGTGAGGGTTGGCAACGAGTACAGTGAAGAATTCCGGGTAGAGGTAGGGGTCCACCAAGGTTCTGTCCTCAGCCCCCTCCTATTTATCATAGTCCTCCAGGCGATAACAGAGGAATTCAAGACAGGATGCCCCTGGGAGCTCCTCTATGCTGATGACCTTGCACTAATTGCTGAGTCGCTATCAGAACTAGAGGAGAAGTTTCAGGTGTGAAAGCAAGGATTAGAATCGAAGGGCTTTAGAGTCAACCTAGCTAAAACCAAAGTCCTAATAAGTAGGAAGGTAGACAAAACACAAACCCTTTCAGGTAGATGGCCCTGCTTGATCTGTAGAAAAGGTGTAGGTAGAAACTCTATAAGATGTACCCAGTGCCAGCTAAGAGGTGCAGCAATATCAAAGGCATGTTAACTAGGAAGTTAGTTTTTGTATGTGGCAGATGTTCAGGTGCAATAAACACTGAAAATGTGCAGAAAACAACTTCTGTCACATTCTAGGGAGAAAAACTGGACGTAGTTGATAGCTTCCGATATCTGGGTAAACAAGTTAGTAGTGGGGGAGGGTCCACTGAAAGTGTAGCTGCTAAAATAAGAATAGCCTGGGCAAAGTTCAGAGAGCTCTTACCTCTGCTGGCGACAAAGGGCCTCTCACTCAGAGTAAAAGGCAGACTGTATGACGCATGTGTACGAACGGCCATGCTACATGGCAGTGAAACATGGGCCATGACTGCTGAGGACATGCGTAAGCTCGCAAGGAATGAAGCCAGTATGCTCCGATGGATGAGTAATGTCAGTGTGCATACCCGACAGAGTGTAAGTATCTTGAGAGAAAAGTTGAACCTAAGAAGCATCAGTTGTGGTGTGTAAGAGAGATGATTGCGCTGGTATGGACATGTGGCGAGAATGGATGAGGATAGCTGTGTGAAAAAGTGCCACACCCTAACGGTTGAAGGAACCCGTGGTAGAGGCAGGCCCTGGAAGACCTGGGCTGAGGTGGTGAAGTACGACCTCCGAACATTAGGCCTCACCGAGGCAATGACTTCTGACCGAGACCTTTGGAAATATGCTGTGCGTGAGAAGACCCGGCAAGCGAAGTGAAATCAAAATCCAAGGCCTCTGCCAGGGATGTGGTCAGCCGACTTCCGCGTAACATTACTTCATTGAACACTAAACTCGGCTTGCGAAGACCTGTTGGGGCAAGCGAAAGCGAAATCGTGATGGCACCTGTACCAGTAGATCACTAAGAGCACCGTCCGAACGTGATCATTGCCAGAGCACCAGCTGTCTGGCTTCTGTGCCGGTGGCACGTAAATATCATCATTTGAGCGTGATCGTTACTAACGTCGCCTTCTTGGCACTTGTGCCAGTGGCACGTGAAAAGACATTCGAGCGAGTTCGTTGCCAGTACCGCTGGACTGGCTTCTGTGCAGGTGGCACGTAAAATACATCATTTCGAGCGTGGCTGTTGCCAGTACCTCCTGACTGGCCTTCGTGCCGGTGGCACGTAAGAGCACCCACTACACTCTCGGAGTGGTTGGCGTTAGGAAGGGCATCCAGCTGTAGAAACTCTGTCAAATCAGATTGGAGCCTGGTGTAGCCATCTGGTTCACCAGTCCTCAGTCAAATCGTCCAACCCATGCTAGCATGGAAAGCAGACGTTAAACGATGATGATGATGATGCTGATAAATTTAAGATCCAGGGTCGAAGCAGGGACTTAGGATTCAGGTGTGGAAGCAGGGACTAGAATCAAAGGGCCTTAGAGTCAACTTAGCTAAAACCAAAGTCCTAATAAGTAGGAAGGTAGACAGTAGGAAGGTGTAGAAAGAAAGTTAGCTTCAAGCAATCCGTAGTAAATATTAAAAACAATGTTCAGGAACAATAGTGATTTATTGAGACAAAAGGTTGTGGAGTTTTTCATTTCGAACTACAATAAACTGAAAAAAGTAATTTTTATATTTCACAGTAGGTGACCAGGGTTGCTGGGTATGCAAATAAGAATACAAAAGTTAAGGAATGGAGTAGATAAGAGCCGGGCTACAGATGTTTCACAGTGAGCGGAACCTCGGAAGTGATAAATATCCAAACGAGGTGTATATACTACAGGCTACTCTTCAGGCCAAAGTTATCTCCCATATGTAAATATGTACAACCTTGCAACAATGTAAACTTTAATTTAATCAAGGTATCATTGACCTGAAGAATATTCTGCAGTATACACCTTGGTTGGATATTTACCACTTCCAAGGTTCTGCTCATTATGAAACATATGTAGCCTGGATCTTATCTACTTCATTCCTTAACTCTTGTATATATATTCTTTTTCACTTGCTTTAGTCATCTAACTGTGTGATAGTCGAAGAAATTGACCCTAGTATTTATTCTTTGTAAGCCCAGTACTTATCCTATTTATCACTTTTGTTGGTGACATAAACACGCCAGCATAGGTCATCAAGTGATGGTGGGTGGGGGGACAAATACACACACACACATATATATGATGGACTTCTTCCAGCTTCCATCTTCCAAATCCACTCACAAGGCTTTGGTTGGCCCAAGGCTGTAGTAGAAGGCACTTGCCCAAGGTGCCATGCAGTGTGACTGAAGCTGGAACCTTGTAGTTGGGAAGTAAACATCTTACCACACAGCCAATGTATTATATATATATATATATATATATATATATATATATGAGTGCTTAAACAAATGAAAGAAGGGCACTCAACACATTTGTTGGGAGTTACATGTATAGATCAAAACAGTTTGATTCAGAATCCTTGGTACTCTGGGTTTCAAGCATGTGACTAGTCTTCAGCCATTGGAGCCTGAATGAAAGTTTGATTAAAGAGAGTCAATGATTATCACTGGACATTAGTTTGTGATTGGTCAAGAAAGGTCACACAATATTGATGTATTTCAACGACACCAGTTAGATGGAAAATACTGCGTGATGAAGAGGAAATTGACTGCATAGTGGTATATTCTGTTGAATGCCTAGCCATAAATAGAACTGAAATCAGTAAAAAGTTTTATATAAAAATTATAAATATTATTGGGATACAATAGTATTATCTTCCAGCTAAATAAAGCACATAAAGGTAAAATTACAAATATAAAATAGTGGTACAACAAGGCACTAATGTTTGCTGGAAATAGCAGTTGCTAACAGTACGATGCTATGTAAAGCTTCACTGGCAAAATTTTTTATATTCGTTACCCGCACACATCTTTGCCAGTCTATATTCAGTGAAGCTTTATATAGTGTTGTGATGTTATCGACTGCTATTTCCAGCAAACATTGGTGCCTAGTTGCACCACTGTTTTATATTTGTAACTCTACCTTTATGGTACTTTATTTAGTTGGAAAATAATACTATTGTATCCCAATAATATTTATAATTTATATATATATACATATATATATATCAAACAATAAGCAACACGGATTTCAAAAGTGATTGCAGTACGCACGTTTCATGCTACTTCAATTTATTTAAGTAATGTGAGCATTACCTTAAATGTAATATGAAGAGCAATCTTCAGCTGCACGAAAATGTAGAAAAAAGACATATTATAAATGTGGCAACATATTAAATCCAAGTCTAGACCCCGCTATGTCAAGATGGACTTATATATTCTTCCTCACATTTGGATTTTATGTATGCTCTCTCCCACTTGGGTTTAATATGTTGCCACATTTATAATATGTCTTTTTTCTACATTTTCGTGCAGCTGAAGATTGCTCTTCATATTACATGATTAAAAGGTTTCTTGCTAAAATGGGCAGCGAATATAATGAAGAAAAGCAAAATGTGAAACACTTCAGAAAAGGTGAACAAATAGAAATTGAAGTTGTCAATGTGTACAGATATGTATTGACTCAAATTCATTATCGTACTGTAATGCATTCATCTAAATATATTGATTACAGAGAGAAATTGTTTGGGTTGACAGGTATAAATCATTAATATTGTTTACAGTTTTCACACTCAAATCTTTGCAATTTTGTGAAACTCTGAAGATATATAATAAAATTTAGAATGAGTGCTGGATACTAAGGCATCAATAGCTGATCTCTATCAAAGATTAATCAATAATTAATGGACCAAATTACAATACAGCTATGCTACTATAATTATTTATT
>NC_142935.1:79730935-79830935 GCF_046866305.1 Octopus bimaculoides
TACATATACATAGTGAAGGCATGTGGCTTAGTTGTTAGGGTATTTAGCTCACAATCATAAAGTCATGAGTTCCATTCCCAGTGACACATTGTATCCTTGAGCAACTCATCTCTTTTCCTGTTGCTCCAGTCCACTCAGCTGGCAAAAATGAATAGTACCTGTATTTCATAGGGCCAGTCTTTTCACATTCTGTGTCATGCTGTATCTCCCTAAGAACTACATTAAGGGTACATGTGTCTTTGGAGTGTTTAGCCACATGCACGTTAATCTCACGAGCAAGCTGTTCCATTGATCAGATCAACTGGAGCCCTCATTGTCATAAGCAACATAGTGCCAGTTTAGTTATACATATACAAATATATTTATGAGTGTGTGAGTATGTATGTGTGAGTGAGTGAGAGAGAAAGAGAGAGAGAGAGAGCATGTGTGTGTGAGTGTTTGTGTGTGTGTGCATGCGTGCGCACGCACGTGTGTGTGTGTGTGTCTGTATGTGAGTGTGTGTTAGTGTTGTGTATCTATGTAAGTATGTGTGTCTTTGTGTATGTGAGTACAAGCAGTGTTTAGGACATTTTTGCTTGTATACCCAGGCTAATCAATGGAGCTATTTCTTGTCTCTTTGCTTTGATAAAAAAAATATAACCTTGGAGATGATAATAGTTCATTGATGCTGATTAGTAAAATCTTTCATGTGGACAGGATGTTTGAACAATACAGAATACACTCAGAAGAGAAATATTCTCAAAGCAATATCCCTGATCCTTGCTAATGGACAAAACATTTATATAGATCAAAGATAACCTTGCTGCTGATCATTTAACATGATTGTATTTATTGTGTGCTGAAGTTCCTTCCCATTACAACCACTGACAATAGTATAACTGGAATGATTAAAAACCTACTTTTGTTATAAACAGTTTTGTTAGTTTATAAGATGAAAAAAAAAAACAATGAGAGATTGAGAGATTTAGAATCATTGAATGCTGATTGACAAAAACTAAATAATAAAATAGCTATTGGTATTTTTGTGTTTTTTTTAGTTAAAGAGAGAAGAGCTATCTCCTGTTATTAAGTTGATTTGTCTTCTAAAGTTAAAGCCAAGTCTCCTCTCTTGCGAATCCCACTGTGATGTTGAATGTGCCACTATGATCTCATATCCCTGAAATAAATGAGTTGGGAGAACATTAGCCTGAAGATCTGAAAGACCCTTGTTAATTTCCTGCTATGAGTCGAATTTGTGCATTTCTGTATAATGTGGTGAGATGGCAGAAATGGTGGGGTACAGGATACAATTACAATATTTAGCCTCATTCTTCTCAGTTCTAACTATATATATATATTTATGTGTGTGTGTGTGTGTATGTATATGCGTGTGCATGCACGTGCATGTGTGTATATGTATGTGTGTATGTACATAGATATGCATGTATGTACATATATGAGTAAGTATATGTGTGCACATATATTCACATTTGTTATGCACTCTAAACATAAACTTTCTAAACTTATTGATAGTTTCAACATTAACAACTAGCAATTCCTTATTTACTAAAACATAAGTTTTGACTATGAATGATATTAAATAACTTATAATTTCTTATTTTTATTACAGTAAGGTGGGGACCTGGCAGAATTATTTGGATGCTGGACAAAATGCACAGCAGTATTTTGTCCATCTTTTCCCTCTGAGTTCAAATTCCTCTGAGGTTAACTTTGCCTTCCATCCTTTCAGGTACTATCACAGAGCTTTTTAAGTGGCACCAGCATCAGTACTTTATATGTCACACCTTGGTTTTAGGATCTCAATTCTGTTGTGGTGAGTGGGTCTTCTCAAGTACAGCAATGCGCTACATATCTCAGTCCTCTGTCATCTCCTTTGTAAGGTTCAGTGTTTTGAGATTGGCCTTCAGAACTTCATCCCATGTCATCACATGACCAAACCAGTACAACCTCCTCTCTTGCACTGGCACTCTGTCGGTTACAGCCTATTCAGGAAATTAACGTGTAGGTGGCTGAGCAATCTACAAACATATGTACTCTTAACGTAGATCTCAGGGAGATTCAGCATGACACAGAGTGTGACAAGACTGGTCCTTTGAAATACAAGTACTATTCATTTTTGCCAGCTGAGTGAACTGGAACAACATGAAATAAAGTGTCTTGCTCAGGGACACAATGTGTTGCCAGGAATTGAACTCATGACCTTAGGATCATAAACCAAACACCCTAACCACTAAGCTTTGTGCCTCTCTTGGACTCTGTATATAATTCCTCTTATGTCCAACTTCACCCTCAATACACCAATGCTCTGTCACACATGCACACTGACATCACACATTCAGCAGAGCATACCAGCTTTGTTCCTCTCCATCCCTCGCATATCCTCCACATTTAGGGATTATGTCTCACTACCATGGAGCACCGTTGTTTGTACACATGCATCGTACAATCTTCCCTTCAGTCAGAAAGAGATACAGAGGTAAAAGTTGTCAACAGAGGTAAAAGTTTTCTGAAATTTCTCCATCCTATTCTTATTCTAGCAATTACACTTTCTGTACAACCTCCTCCACTGCTAATTAGGTCACCTAAGAAGCAAACATTATCTACAACTTCCAGAGAGCCTCCAGGATATTTAAGGAAATCAGTTCCCTGTGTATCTGTAGTCTTAATGGCTCCCATACATTTTTCACATACAAACACTACTTTCTCTGTTAATGTTCCCACTATTCCAGTGCACCTCTTTGTGTCCATAGCTTGCCCTGGATACACTGAATAGAATTTTGGCCTACACCCTTCCTACATATCAGGCATGGCCATTTACCTGATGAGTGAAGGGTCCTATCCAATTTCTTGCTTGGTAGGACCTTGATCTTTGCTAAGTTTACTTTAAGACCCTTATATTACAGGTTCTGTTTCCATACATGGAATTTCTTTTCTAATTATGTTACAGATGCTGCTATGAGGGCAAGATCATCAGCATATAGGAGTTCCCCTGGGCTTCCAGTCTTAAATTCCTCTGTTATGGCCTGGAGGATGATAATGAATAGGAGGGGGGCTGAGGACCGACCCTTGATAGACACCTACCTGCACACTAAATTCATCAGTGTAGCCATGACCAATTCTTACCTTACTAACAGCACTCATGTACATGGCTTGTATGGCTTTCACAAGCCATTTGTTTATCCCTAGCTTCCTCAGAGATCACCATATCACAGAGTAGGGCACTCTGTTGAAAATTTATACTCAAGACCTTTCAACTGTTGCGCAGTTAAGAGTAAAGAAATCTTTTTGCTTGCATAAAACTTTGAGAGCTTTAGAAAATAACAAACTCTTTCATAATCAGTCAAAGCAATGATATAACTTTTCAACACCTTCTCAGTCAGTACTGTATGTTTCCATAAGTCTTTATCCTGTATTCAGTATTTTAAGTTGTATTTCACTGCAACCTGCTACTGCAACCCTTAGCCACCTCACTTTTCTGACTATTTAAATAGATATTTTCTTTATAATTCTACTAAATTTATTTTCATCTTGGGCTCACATTTTCTTTAAAACTTTTAGACACTCTTAGCCTATAATTAACTCTACAGGTAATATAAAAAACAGTAACCACCCTGAAGTACTGGATATGGTGTTTAATCAAAATTATGGAAATACATTGCATTCATTTCATAAGCCACCTTTATAATCCTTTGTCAGGTTAGAGAGGACCTGTGTCAAAGATCATCTCCAAGCTGTTTTGCAAATAGTTCAGTTCTACACATGTAATGAGACAATCTGTTCATACTAAACTCAAATCCTTACGCATTTTCTTCTTTTATCCATATACATAGATATTTTGTAATTTAATCTAGTAAGCTGGACCATTTTTCTTTTTAATGTCCTATACAAACATGTACTAGCATTCATCATCACTTGATCTCAGTTATCATACTTATTCTTAACCTTACTCAGGATGAGATCCTATTTTTATTTGTCTTTATTCAGATTCTTTAATCTAAATATTAATACTGGACATTTTTCTTTTTATTTAGTTTTCTATCTTTGGATCTAGTTATCATATTTCTGAACATATTTCTTTAAGTCTCCACGTATATTCTGTGTATCCTAATATATTTTTCTATTTACATCAATTTGAATTCCTCTCAAGCCTCTTAAATACTTTCTAAGAGATAGTACTCCTACAAAAGAATTCACATATTACACACAAAGTATATTATACAGTGTTTGGGCTAAATGTGACAGTTTGCATAAGACAAAATGGAAAAAAACAATATCCTATCCAAAAATAAAAGTATTTTAGAAAATTAAAAGATATCAACTAGATTATGGCTGGAAGATATAGTTTACTCAAAATTGGTGCCCTCATCTTCCACCACAATCTCATGATGATTCTGAAACCTGGTGCATGCATTCCTCACTGTATCCCTAGGAAGACTTTTGAACACCACCTTAATCTTGACCACCAGCTCAGTCTTGCTGTTGCAAGCAGAGTGGTTGGTGTCATTCTCAACTGCACCCCACACATAGTAATCGATGTGCTTACAATCAAGGGGATTGAGAGACCAGAAATTAAGGCTGGTGAAGTTGTAGAAATTATCTAACAACCACTAATGACTTTTTCTAGAGGCATGGCAAGGAGCCAAATCCTGCTGCAACACATGTGGCCTTCAAATAGCAACCCGTTCCAGCCAGGGTTTGACCACAGTTTCCAGCAGTTTCACATAGGCATTTGAATTGAACCTAAAGCCCTGTTCATCAATTGTTGGTCATGGCTTAGTTATCTCCACTGCAACTGTCCATATTACATCTTACTGCTTTTACAATGTTCACAGATCATCAAGCACCAGTTGGCATTTTGATACCCAGTGCAAATCGTCATAATATAGGTTACACTTTTCCAATATCTAGATGGATTCCAGTTCTCCATGACAGCTAACTTTTTCTCAACAGCAACTTTAATCTTTATTATTCTCAGATGCTGTTGACTGTTCACCAACACATCAAGCTGTTTCTGAAAATGGAGACTTAAAAAAAAATCATCAAATTTAGCCTGAACACTCTGTATGAACCAAATGCATACTGGTTAGACAATAGACAAACACATGATTAAAAGTCTCATAAAGCAAAATACAAAACTCATCGTACCAAACCATAAACTGACACTAATATATGACAAAAGGAAGATAAAAAACTTCCTTATTAAAACACCACAAGCTTGTAAACCTGGAAACCAACTTAGAATGGCCAACGTAATTTACAAATTTGAGCATAAAAGTGCAGGTTACAAACAGCACATTTCCTACTGTTACACAGGTCAGATAAGTATAACACTAACTTATAGACTTGACACGCATTTATAACAAACAACGATTGCAATTTATTACCTACACTACATACCATAAATCAAAGCTACATAAGAAAATATTGTCAGAAAATACTTCCATTTTTTATAGAATTCCCCACAGAAACAGATGATTGTTTCTAGAAGCAATACTAATATCATAGCACTAATATTGCTACAGTCAACATATAACATATTTTATTAGTGTAAATCTAATGATATAATACATTAATGGTTTAATGGCCAAGTTTTAGTTGGAAAATCAGTATAAATATAAGGGCTCTGCAAAAAGCAGTGCAGAAGCTCAAACCATTCAATATCCTGAAAATAAGGTTGAGGTAGTCTTGAAACATTACTGATAGAGTTGGATTTGGGAACTTTATTGTTTGAAATGAAATGTAAGTGTTTGATACTCAGGGATGAGTAAAGCATTAACAAAACAAATTGAATAGCCATGTTTGCAATATGTGTGTGTGTGTGTTTTATGGTGGTGATCTGGCTGAATCATTAGCATATGGAGAAAATACTAAGTGGAATTTCGTTTGTCTCTATGTTTTGAGTTCAAATTCTGCCAAGGTCAACCTTGCCTTTTATCCTTTTGGGGTTGACAAAATTACTACCAGTCAAACACTGGGGGTGAAGTGACCAAATTAAAACCTTCGCCAAAACTGCTGACCTTGTGCCAAAATTTGAAATCAATATATATATATATGTGTGTGTGTACGTGTACATGTGTCATTGTGCATATGTGCAAATGTATATGTATATATATGTATATGTCACACACACACACACACACATGTGTAAAAGGTGTTGGTGTGCATGCGTTGTACCTGATGTAACAAAGTTTGGGAAGCAAAAATTAACCATTGCTTTGCTATGCATGAATCTCTTATATTCACCTGACATAATCTACTTCCATTAAAAGAAGTGCAGAAAATGTAGAACAAATATCAATAATGAGGGGTGATATTTAGTCTTGTTCTCTGAATAAATATTGAAACTCAATATATTATTGGATATTTATTCTAAAGAGAAAAGGCTGAATCAACATAAGCATGGTATTAAATCAGAGAGTTTGACCATTAAACCAAGTTTTGACAATGTTCAATTAAGTTCACAGCAAATACACCATCATTCTGCTTAACAGCAATCATTCATAGGAGACAGATACATGGAATGAGAATATATTTCTACACATTTCCTTCTTCATTAATCTGCAGACAGATAACAGAAATCAATAAAGACTTAGAAATAATGTTCTTGGGTTAGATGCCAGTTGAAAGGGGAAAATGAAAGTTGGATGTTTAGTGCACAGTCTGTGCATCAGCTTTAATCACACACACACACACATATATGTGATATGCACGTGTATATATATATATATATATATATATATATATATATATATATATATATATATATATATACTAGAGGGTACTCAAAAATAACTGGAAATGTTCTCTGTGGATCAAGCCAGTCATAGTTCAGACTTCTGCTGCTAAAAGCTACTTGATATGACCCTCAGGTGTTAGTTGTACTACCATGTGGTGCATCATTGTTTTGCCTTGCTTCTCCCCTGTTCATCAATTTTTGCAATGGCTGAAATGAAGGAACAGCATGCTTCCATGAAATTCTGTTTCCTACTGGGGAAAAAGGCAGCTGAAAGAGTTGCCATGCTTCAAACAGCTTACAAGGACGCTGCCATGAACAAAATACAAGTTTATGAGTGGTTTTCATGCTTTAGGAATGGTCACTTGTTACTTGAAGATCAACCTCATTCAAGGTGACTGTCGACCTTCCAAATAAATGAAAACATCACGAAAATTCATGAACTAATCTTGTAGGACCATCGTTGAACAATTGACAAACTTGTTGATATGACTGGTATGTCCTGGAGCACCTGCCAACATATTTTGTGTAAGGAGTTGCAAATGAAAAGAGTTGCAGTAAAATTTGTGCTTTGCTTGCTCACGGACGATCAAAACTGGTCATGTTTTAATGCATGTCATAAACAGGAAGAACAGTTGGAAGTTGACCAAGACTTTTTTCAAAAGTCATCACTGGTATTGAAAGTTGGTGTTATGGCTATGACCCAGAAACGAAGTAGCAAACAAAGGAGCATTCAATATCACCATGCCCCAAAATGTCGAGTGAAGTCCAATGTCAAGATGATGCTAATTTGTTTCATTCGCACAAAAGGAATTGTCCACTCAGAATTTGTTCTTCCTGGTCAAATTGTTAACCAGACATTTTACTTCGAAGTTCTGAAGTGTTTGCAAGCTGTGGTGAGATGAAAATGACCCGACTTGTGGCAAAGTGGAGACCGGGGGTTTCATCATGACAATACACCTGTGCACACGGCCTGGAGTGTATGACAGTTTTTGACCAAAAATGGCATAACCCCACTTAACCACCCTCTCAATTTTGCTTCCTGCATCTTTCTGTTGTTCCCCTAATGAAAAAAGTCCTTAACGGAAAACGTTTTGTAGATGTGGAAGGGTTAGACTAAAGTGGAGGGTTAGACTAAAGGGTTAGACTAAATGGAGGGTTAGACTAAAGTGGATCCAACAGACGGACCAGCAATCTGAATAGGTAGATAAAGCCATGAAGGATATGCAAACCAGGAAAACACATGCTGAGATGCTTAAAAAATCTGGTAGTGTAGGGTATGGTCTAGTTACCTATATAGTAAATCAGGCTGTACACGGGGGAGTCATACCTAATGAATGGTGTAGCAGCACCATTGTCAACTGCTACAAAGGTAAAGGTGATGCCTTAGACAGAAATAATTACAGAGGTATCAAACTGTTAGATCAAGCGATGAAAGTTATAGCCCAACTAATTAAGTAGAGAGTCTAGATGAGATGTAGTTTGATTTTGTGCCAGTGAGAAGTACCACTGATGCTACATTTCTGGCAGGGCAAGCTGTGGGAGAAGTACCTAGCCAAAGATAAACATTTGTACTTGGCTTTTGTCGACATGGAAAAGGCCTTTGACAGGGTCCCCTGATCCCTTATCTGGTGTTCAATGTAACAACTAAGGATAGATGAGTGGTTAGTGAGAGCTGCACAAGCCATGTTTTGTGATTGGAAGGTGTACAGGTACAATAAATGCTACAAATGTACAGAAAATAGTCCCTATCAAATGCCAGGTGGGTAAGCTAGGTGACTGAGTCTGTAGTGGAAGTGGATGTCCTCAGAGTAACTGCGAGAAGAAGAATAGGCTGGGCAAAGTTCAGAGAACTCCTACCTCTGTTGGTAACAAAGGGCTTCTTCTTCAGAATGAAAGGTAGACTGTATGATGCCTGTGTGTGAACAGCTATGCTACATGGCAGTGAAACATGGGCTGTGACTAATGAGGACATGCATAGGCTTGAAAGAAATGAAACTAGTATGCTTCACTTGATGTGCAATGTCAGAGTGTATGTATGTCAGAATGTTAGCATCTTGAAAGAAAAGTTGGGCATAAGTGACATCAGAGGTGGTGTGCAAGAGAGACAGCTGTGCTGGTATGGCCATATGATGTGTATGGACGAGGAGGTAACCTGTAGAAGAGGTAGACCCAGGAAGACATGGAGCGAGGTGGTGAATCATAATCTTTGAACGTTGGGGCTCACAGAGGTGATGATAAGTGATCGAGACCTCTGGCAATATACTGTGCATGAGAAGACTCATCAGGTCAAGTGAAATTATAGCTGTTGCCATGATGGTGTCATGTAAATGGTACCCATGAAATCGTAGTCATGGCCATTGCTGGCGCCCATGAAAATCAGAGTTGGGTGATCGCTGGTGACTTTTAAATGTTGCCTGTGTATCATAGCTGTAGCTGTTGTCGCTGATGGTGTCATGTAAATGGCACCAATGAATTGTAGCTGTAGTAGTTGCCAAGACAATGTAAATGGCACCCTTGCATTGTAGCCATGGTCATTGGTGGTACCATGTAAATGGCACCTGTGAATCGTTGTGGTCATTGCCAGTGCATGTAAATGATACCCATGAATCTTAGTTGTCGTTGCTGCTGGTGCCATGCAAATGGCACCCATGAGTTGTAGTCATGGTCATTGATGGTACCATGTAAATAGCACCCATGCATCATAGTTGTGGTCATTGATGGTACTATGTAAATAGCACCTGTGAATCGTCATGGCTGTTGCCAGTGCTATGTAAATGGTTCAAGCCCACCATGTGTCACCTTGGGAAGTGTCTTCTATTAGAGCCCAGGCTAAATATAACATCATCAATGGAAACTGAATGAAGCTTGCCATGAATGTGTGTGTGTGAATGCATGAATATGTATATGTGTGTGTGTTACTGTCTCCTTGCCTTGAAATCATGTTATAGTTCTAAGCGAGTGTCACCATCATGGTTTGCAATCTTCCCTGAAAATATGTCTGGTCATGGGACGAATATTAACTTACTTAGAAACAGGTGAAGGTTGGTGATAGGAAGGGAATCTAGCTCAGCCAATTCCATCCAACCCATGTGAGCAAAGAAAAGTGTCTTAAAGCATGAAAACAAGAACCCTCATATTCAATAGCAAAACAGACAAAGAAATATCTAAGTGAATTCCAAATACAACAAATCCCAGAATCAGATGTACTGGAAAGAAGCACAGAAAAGCTTGCTAAAATTGCTGCCTTAGATATTCTGACTGATAAATGACAAAAAAAAAAAAACCTCTCAATGGCAAATACCCAAAGAGAGTTAATAATGCTAATGTTGTCAAAGACTTTACCCATCAATGGTTAGTGTCTTCTGGCTTAAAATCAGAGACAGAAAAGTTTATCATAGCAGCCCAAGATCGATGACAATGTATTAAAAGCTACCAGGCCAACATCTTAAAGAATGAACGGCAGTAACCCAACATGTTGTGTATGTAAACAAGAAAATGAAACCATTAATCATATTATCTCCATGTGCAGTCTCCTTGCGCCTATAGAGTATCTCAACAGGCCTGATAGAGCAGCACAGTATATTCACTGGGTAATTTGTAAAGACTTGGACTTGCTCCATGATAAAAACTGGTGGGAACACAAACCACCTCCAGAGTTTGAAAATGATCACTTCTCACTCCTTTGGAATTTTACTGTTCAAACTGACAGAAAAATAGATGCAAATAGATCCAACATTATATTTAAAGATTTCAGACAAAAATCATGCCTCCTCCTTGATATGGCTGTCCCAATTGACATAACCTGTCAAGACTTACCAAAAACTGAGCAAGTATAAAGATCTGAAGACTAAAACAATACCTGTTGTGACAGGTGCCCTGGGAATGTTAGTGAAAGGAGCTGATTGCTACCTGTCTCAGATACAGGAAATCCTAAAATGGAAGAAATTCAAAACATAGTGCTCATGAGAGCTGCTCATATCCTACAAAAAATATTGTCTAAGTAATCCCCAAAATATTTCAATCTGTAACAATTATCAAAAGTACTTTGAAATGTACATAATAGCAAACACCTTTTACTGTCAGCTTATAATCAAATCACTTTTAAAACAAACTTCTCATTTTCTTATGTTTTTGACAAACATTCTCTAGAACAATACTCTGCACAAAACCCAAACATATAATAATAATAATAATAATAATAATAATAATAATAATAATAATAATAATAATAATAATAATAATAATAATAATAATAATAATTGTAATAATAATAATAATAATTGCTGCACAAGACAAAAGCCTCCCCACCAGAAACTACCAAAAACATATAATGAAAAGAAACATAACAAGTAAATGTAGAATATGTGGAGATGGACAAGAAACAATAAATCATATTATCTCTGGCTGCCCAGTCCTGGCTAAGAAGGAATATATTCACAGACACAACAGAGCTGGGACCTATATATACTGGAAGCTATACCAAGACTATGGAATAACAACAGAAAAAAGATGGTATAAACACATGCCAGAAAAGGTCACAGAAAACGAGAAAGCAACCATACTCTGGGATATGCCAATACACACAGATAGAGATATTAAGGCAAATAGACCAGATATAGTTGTCAAAGATCATGAAGAAAAAAATTGCTTTCTAATTGATGTATCAATACCAGCAGAAGACAATGTTTCCCTAAAATAAATGGAAAAACTTTCAAAATACAAAGACCTGAAAACAGAGGTAACTCGAATGTGGAATCTAAAAACAGAAACACTTCCTATCATAGTAGGTGCCTTAGGTATAATAAAAAAACATTCAGACAAATACATAACAAAAACACCAGGACTTACAAATATATATAATACAGAAAATTGCACTACTGGGTACTGCACACATTCTACGCAAAACATTTCAATACAGTAACCATAAGAGCATCACAGCTAACCACAGCACATACCCAAGGCACACAGAGCTGCGCTCGGTAGTGAAGTGAAAGCACGTTATAAAAATAAAACTACTGAACAATAATAATAATAATAATAATAATAATAATAATAATAATAATAATAATAATAATAATAATTGAACACCCTTAATACCTCTCTCAAAATTGCACAATGATGCACAGTATGGTTATAAAATGTTTGATAAAAATATAAATCATCTCATTTACATGGATGATTTAAAGCTCTTAGCAAAAAATGACCAACAACTCAAGGGCCTAATAGCGATTGTTAAACAATTCAGTGATGACATCAGGATGCAATTTGGCCTTGATAAATGTGCAAAAGCTACCTTTATCAAAGGAAAAATGACAGAAACATCTAACGTTAACCTTGACAAGCAGAGTGTCATAAAAGAGTTAGAACCAGCGAAGAGCTACAAATACCTACGGGTAATTGAAGGGGACGGAATCAAATATTCAGTGATGAGGGAAAGGATCAGAAGAGAATGTTGTCGCAGGGTGAGAGCAATACTGAAGACAGAGCTGAATGCAAGAAACAGGATCAAAGCAATCAATACTTTAGCCATATCGGTCATGACTTACAGTTTCATTATCATTAACTGGTCAATTACTGAAATATGTAATGTTGACAGAAAAATACGAAAACTGTTGACAATGCATAGAATGCACCACCATAAAGCAGATATAGATCGACTTTACCTGCCAAGAAAAGAGGGCTTCTGATCTTAAGTGATTGGCAGTGTTATCATGAACATTGTCTTGTCTTGGTATAGAGGATGGGCTACAGTAAATATTCTGCTCAATACCACAGATTTGCTTGTCAGTTGTTTGACCCTAACCGGTTGAGCATGTCCTTTGGTGGCTGACGATATGTGCATCTCTGATCACAAGTAGAAGTAGTGGAGGAGCATCATAGCCATGTGTCAAGAAGAATTCTTTGGAGTTAAAATAATTTATCTATGAAAATATGGGTGTTTCATTCAACATCCTTAAACAACCCTTATTCAAGGACCATTTGAGTGGGATGGGATACTCAACCTCAAGATAATTCTAAGTATGCCCGACCTGCAAGGTCATGCATTCACCATGAGATCACCATGACATGTACATATGGTTGTGATGCATGTGTGTACCCTTATCAGGCAGGTAGTCATGATGGGTATACTGGGCTTCATATATTTTAATCCAGTGTCACTTTGATGGCATGCTCTGCATTCTCCCTCAGTAATAATGATAATAATAATAATAATAACAACAACAATAATAATAATAATAATAACAATAATAATAATAATAACAACAATAACAATGCAATAAAAATAAAATAGCAGATGTTTTGGTGCAAGGCTTTTGACCCTTCCTGTGTCTAAGTGTGTATGCACACACACACACACACATATATATATATATATATATATACATATACATATATATATATATATATACATACATATATATATATATACACATATACATATATATATATACATACATATATATATACATATACATATACATATATATATATACATACAGGTGGATGTCGGTATGCACATACCTGTACGTATATATGCATATACTCATTTACTATTTGTTATATATATATATATATATATATATATATATATATATATATATATATATATATATATATATATATATATATATATATACATATATATATATATATTAGAATAAATAATAAGCTACTCAGATATCTGGATAGTTGTACATTTACAGATGTACAACCATCCAGATATCTGAGTAGCTTATTATTTTTTCTAATATATAATTCCTGTACATTACCTCCAAACCTTCTTATATATATATATATATATATATATATCATTTAGAGAAAAACCACTATTAAACAATTCAATGATGAAGAATGTAATTCATACCCTCTAGATAATAAATATATCATAACATCCTCATTCTAAAAATCAGTAAATTACATAAAAGAACAATTAGTATATGTTATATAACTGACTATGCACGTTTCGTGGCTATATTTTCAAATAGATAACTAATAAAACCAATTCTATTAATAATCAAATCGATCTACAATTAAATCTATTCAAAAATATAGTCACTCGTCAGGTCTAAAATAAAATATAAATAATAATAATAATAATAATAATAATAATAATAATAATAATAATAATAATAATAATATACGTATTGTAACTTATAATAAATATCAACTAAATATGCAAAAAAAATACTTGTTTTAACAATAAATAAATAAATAATCGAAAAACATTTCACCATATTTCTTACAATAAAATCATAACTCATCTTATCGAAGAAATGCTTTCAAACTAAAATTTTAAACGTAATACGTAGAACTTAGTGTTTATAAGAAATATATTGCATGAAAATACGGCGTAAAGAAAAATTATGGAATAATGAGATAGAAATATGTATTTAAACCGTTAAGATGACATAATGTATTTTAGATGTGAGAATAAGAAAAAATTAACTGTAGTATATCATTTACTTGAAAATTCTAAAGTCTAAATAACTTAAATCTAAAATACGTAAAATACATTATATATAATATACAAAAATGATGCTAAATTACAATAATTTAATCTATTTTCATTAATTAATTAATCAATTAATTTTATAAACATCTTAGTTTAATCTTGTTCTAAATATGTAATATATCCTTTATAATCTTGTGCTAATTAATACACATTCTACTACTACAAATCATAGCTACAACAATTAGTAACATAAAATAGGGTTTATATAAATACATAAATTAGCTAAACTTATTGTATAAGTAATTTAGCTTATGTCTGCCTTTGATTTTTCGTTCATCTTGGGAATTAATCAATTTTTTATTATTAGTTAATAATATCTCCTTAAATTCATTAGTATATAATAAACAAAAGCACTATCTATTTGATAAGATTTAACCGTACAAACTATCTCCCAATTTAAATTGTGCATAAAGTTTTTAGATCTTAGTTCCCTTATATATTGTTACGAACGCCCGCGTGGAGCACCTCGACGAAGAGAAAATTCGCGCGCGCGAACGTCGACGCTCAGTGAGTCAGGATGTTGGCCACCAAGCCCCGGCGGAGCACGTAACGATGACCACAATAAGGAAGAAATAACACAGACCATACGTTGCGTAGTCAAACTAACTTTTCAAAACAAAACAAAACATTCAATAACATAGTACTTGCTTTTGAAATAATACATGTAGCATTTAACAATACAAAGGTTTTCAATCGTTACATAGTCAAAGTTCGTGTATCAAGAGTCATTTAAAAGTTCTACTGCTTCTTTTGTTTTTCTTTTCTTTTAACAACGTGTAACAACAAAGTTCTCTCTTTTCTTTTCAACCAGTTAACGTCACAATTAACAAGAGTTCTTGATTTTTCTTTTTCTTTCTTTTCTTCACAAAAACATATAACAACGCAAGTACATTTTTCTTTAAAGAAATGTAAACAAACCTTCACCGTAAGAATTTCCTTTCATTCAAATCTCCCACCACTTCGACAAGCACTGACCAGCGCAGCCTACTAAAATCTGCCAATACATCCCTTTTGCCTGCCACAGTTCCATCTTTCTGTCCCTCTCTCAGCCTGACTCTGTTCCTATCTGCTGACTGGTACCTTCTGTCCATAGCTTCTCTCTCTCTCTGTCCATCTTGCTTCTCTTCACTCACTGCTGGCTGTCACATACTCGTTCTTCACTGGCTGATCGCTTGTACACCGACTGCCCTGTCCTTCTTCACTGGCTGCTGTGTTTACACGAACTGCGTTTACACCAACTGCGATTCCCAAATCTATGCTCTCGTATTTATGACAGATACCGCACCCAACAGTGCTGCGTTCCCCCTCCAAAGCTGGGTCAGTTTCGTACAGTTCCTATTTGTTTTTTAAACTTTCGATGACCGGAAAGGGTCAGAGATCACATTCCAACGCTATAAATAACCGTGCTTGTTGACAGGATAAAGGAAATACCAGAATACGGTTTCAAACTCAGCTCGTGGAATAGGGACATAACGTTATTTTTGTTTATCGGTGGCCGTATCAATATTTACTAAGGCCAGTAGAATTAATTAAATTTCTATTCTTAAAAGAATTCATATGTTGAGCCAGACGTAATTTAATTTTGTTAGAAGACAACCCTATGTAAATAGTATTTAAATTGTAACCATTCATATTTTTATCATCAAGCAAAGTCACTACACATTTATATACTACATCCTCCAGATTACAGTTATTATTAAATTTACATTTATTTTTATCTCTACATGTACAATTAATTACGTTCTGGTCTGTATTATTATTATTGGAATAATTACTTGATTTGTTTTCGTAAAATTTATTCAGCTTAAATTTATTAAAAGAAAAAATAATATTACCAACATTATTAGTAGTAGAAGTAACCAACTTCAAAATTATCACTAGAAAAAAATGTTATATTTTTTATTATCTCTAAGGAATACCTCAATTATATTTAAAATTTCTTTAATAATGTTTGTTTTAACTTGAACTCCATAATGAATAATGAACCAAATTTTGTTATTATTTATATTATTACATTTATTTTTCATATTATAAAATTTATTATCATGAATACATGAATTAAATTTAATCTTATTTCTTAGTTTACTATTATTATATTTATGTTTTGTATTATCATAATCCTTATTACTAATATTATAATTACCTAAATAAGACTTATCATAATTATTTATGTTAGGTTTATTATCATAAAAAGCATAGGAATCATTTAAATTATAGTCTTTTATATTATGATTATATTTAGAATTATTAAAGAATTTAATATTATTATTATATCCTGCCTCCTTCAGGGCGTCATTACAATAAGGTGCGCGTTTTTGGAAAATCTCAAAATTAGAAGAAAGTAACGATATTCTTTTACCTATATTATCTGTCAGCGATTTCTTAATCGAGGGTGGATGATTACTATTAGCATTAATATATCTAACGTTTTCATTAATTTTATGGAATGGTTGGGTCTTACCTGTTATTAAATTCAAATTAGCATCTAAGTAATTAACATTATAGTTCTCATTATATATAGTTATGCTTAATCCATATCTTTAAAAAAAAAACTATATATTTTCTTCTTATATAATTCTAGTGTTCTATTGGTGCAATCCTTAGTTATTAATAAAGAGTCATTCCTATATAAACCACCCTCCAACTTTAATTTTTCTAATTGAAGTTCCGATAATAAATAAATACCTACTAAATCACTTGCCTGTGCAGAATCGGGTACCCCCATAGATATATGAAAATAGTCCCTAGTATCCTTCCTAGCCCACAATTTATTATTATATCTAATCAATGATTTCTTAGCCGTTTTAACCACATTAACTTCATCATGTCATTCCTACCTTATTCATCGCATAAATTAGGGCCTTACTGAGTACAATCTCATTAATAGAATAATAATAATCTGTCTATCTGAATCAATTTATATCTATTTTTATCTTTAATATCATTAAACCATTTTAAAGTATTGTTACGAACGCCCGCACGCGAAGCACCTCCTTAATACCGAAGAGGGGACACGCGCGCGCGCGAACGCTCATACGCTCAGTGAGCTAGCAACTCGTCTGTCGGTCACCTGACCGATAATAAAGCCCCGGCTGGAGCACGTAACGAAGAACAACACAGGCAAAAGGAGGGGAGGAAGAAACAACACGAAGACCATGCGTTGGGTAACCTTTTCTTTTTACATACATAACATCACAGAATACATTTAAAACATTAGAATAGAGCATTACATAATAACAATTCCAATACATGGCATGACAGTTCAATAACGTTGACAAAGTTTCCAAACAATTACAAGCTTTTCAATCATTTTTACATCGCAAAGTTCGTGTCTAGAGTTTCATTTAACAACAAAGTTCTTCTGCTTCTTTCTTTTGTATTTCTTTTCTTTTCCTTTCTGTTAGAAGCATTTAACAACAGCACAGTTAACAACTCAGAGTTCTTTTCCTCTAAAATAATATAAAAGCATTTACCACAACGAAGTTCGTTTCCTTCAGGTCTGCTACTTCCACTGACCAGGGCAGTCTGCCACTACAATTCCGTCTCTCTGTGACTCTATGCGTTTCTGCTGACCATATCTTTCTCTCTGTCAGACTTATAATTCTTCATCTTCATCTCTGTACAACTGCTTCATCTCTCTGGGACTCTATGCGTTTCTGCTGACCATAGCTTTCTCTCTGTCAGACTTATTCATCTTCATCTCTTCGACTGCTCCATCTCCACGGGCAAACTGCTGTCCCCCAACTGCTCCGGCTGGCTGCTACAGCTCGACTGGCCAAAATTCTCTGCTCACTGCTTCGGCCGACTGCTTCCCACCAATTCCTGTCCTGCTGAACTTTCGGTGACCGGAAAGGGGGCAGCTACGCTAAAAATAGCTGTGGTTGCCGACGAGACAAAGGAAATACCATTGTCCCCAACTGACCAGAGTACGGGTTCAAAACCCAGCCCGGGAGATAGGGATATAATGCCAACTGTATTTTCGGTGGTCGCATCAGTATTATTAGTACTATTCCAAAGTTTAAGGTAATTAATTTCATTTAATCTATTAATATATTTATCTAAAACGATCTTACTTAATTTACCTAGATCTGATCTACATGGACAAATAAGTCTAACATTTGGGTCAGAATAAAAATTATCTTTGTGGTCTTTTAAAGTAATTCTAGGGTGCATAGGTATATAAGGTTTAGTTTTATTATCTAACTTATATTTCACCATAATTAATTTAGAGGCCTTATGAAGACAGGGAAAGCACCTGGTCCATCAGGAGTCACTGCTGAGATACTTAAAGAGCAATGTGATACGTAAAATATCATAAATCAGGTAGTTCATGAAGGAGTCATGCCCAATGACTGGTGTAACAGTAACATAGTCAACTGCTACAAAGGTAAAAGTGATGCTTTAGATAGAAATAACTACAGAGATATCCAATTATTGGATCATGTTATGAAAGTTACAGAGAAGATCATAACCCAACTAATTAGGTAGAGCGTTAGCCTAGATGAGATACAGTTTGGTTTTGTGCCAGGCAGAAGCACCACTGATGCTATATTACAGGCAACTACTGAAGAAATATTTAGCCAAATATAAACCTCTGTACATGGCTTTTGTTGACTTGGAGAAAGCCTTTGAAAGGGTCCCCCAATCCCTTATCTGGTGGTCAATGCAGAAATTGGGGATAGACGAGTGTTTGGTAAGAGCTGTATAAGCCCTGTACAGGGATGCTGTCAGCAAGGTGAGGGTTGGCAATGAGTATAGAAAAGAATTCCTGGTAGAAGTAGGGTTTCATCAAGGATCAGTCCTCAGCCCCCCTCTAATTCATCGTAGTCCACCAGGCAATAACAGAGAAATCCAAAAGAGGCTGCCTCTGGGAGCTCCTCTATGCTGATGACCTTGCTCTAATAGCCGAGTCATTGCCAGAACTAGAGACGAAGTTTCAGGTGTGGAAGCAAGGTCTAGAATCAAAGGGCCTTAGGGTGAACCTTGCAAAAACCGAAGTCTTAGTAAGTTGGAAGGTTGACAAATCATAACCCGCTTCAGGTAGATGGCCCTGCTTGATCTGTAGAAAAGGCGTGGGTAGAAACACTGTAAGCTATGGACATATTGATACAACCGCCTATAAACAAAAATAACGTTATGTTCCTATTCCACGAGCTGAGTTTGAAACCGTATTCTGGTTGTTCAGGACTATGGTATTTCCTTTGTCCTGTCAACGAGCACGGTTATTTATAGCGTAGGAATGTGATCTCTGACCCTTTCCAGTCATCGAAAGTTTAAAAAGCAAATAGGAACTGTACGAAACTGACCCAGCTTTGGAGGGGGAACGCGGCACTGTGAGCTACGGTATGCCGATCTTTCTGGCTGATTATCTGTCATAAATTCGGGAGCATAGATTTGGAATCGCAGTTGGTGTACAGGCGGTCAGTGGGTCGGGAACAGCAGCCGGTGAAGAACGAGTATATGACAGTAGCGGTCAGTGAAGATGGACAGAATGGTCAGTGATAGAGACTGACAGAAAGAGGCTGAGAGAGAGAGAGGCTATGGACAGAAGGTACCACTCAGCAGAAATAGATAGAGTCTGAGAGAGAGGGACAAAGAGATGGAACTGTTGTGGCAGGCAAAAGTGAATGGCAGATTGTAGTGGGCTGCATTGGTCAGTTCTTGTCGATGTAGTGGGAGTTTTGAAGGAAGTAATTTGTTACGGTAAATGTATGCTTATATTTTTGAAGAAAAATGTATTTGCGTTGTTATATGTTTTTGTGAAGAAAAGAAAGAAAAAGAAAAAGAAAGAACTCTTGTTAATTGTGATGTTAACTAGTTGAAAAGAAAAGAGAACTTTGTTGTTATATGTTTTAAAAGAACTTTTAATGACTCTTGATTGTAAACTTTGTAATTGTTTGGAAACTATTGTTAAATGTTACATGTGTTATTCCAAAAGCATGAATTATTGTTACGGAATGTTGTTTTGCTTAGTTTTGAAAAAAAAGTTAGTTTGACTACGCAACGTATGGTCTGTATTATTTCTTATTTCTGTTGTCATCGTTACATGCTCCACCGGGGCTTAGTGGCCGACATCCTGATTCACTGAGCATTCGTCGTTCGCACGCGCGGATTTTTCCCTTCGTTGAGGTCTCGTGCGGGCGTTCGTAACAACTGGTATCAGAAGCGGGATTAAGTTGCTGCAGTGAGTCGGTTGTCTGTTATAGCCTTGGAAGGAGCGCGTACGAAGGGCCAGGCAAGGAAGGAAGAGATATCCCTGGCCACAATTGTGAGGATGTTGGAAGAGCAGAAGCAGAGCTTCACTGAACTCAGAAAAGAGCAACAGAGGTTGCAGGAAGATCACTGGCAGTTTAAGGAGGAGTTCCGTGGAGTGAGTGATGATGTCGCATGGTGCAAGCAGCAGATGGAAAGGCTTAACAAGAGAATGGAGCGCGTTGAGAAATTTTGTGCTGCCGAGCCTGGGGTTGCTAAATCCGAAGTAGTTGCTGTTGCTGCGTCATCTTGTAATGCTCCGACGTCTGGATGCGGGTCTCCTGGAGTTCAAAGTAGCGGTGTGGTCTCCATTAGGAAGAAGCCACAGGAATTCGATGGCAAAGTGTCTTGTGAGGCCTACCGGATTCAGTTTGAGATGTTGGCCGACAAAAACGACTGGGACGAGGGGCAAAGAGCCGTTCAGCTTGCCACTAGTTTGAAAGGTCCTGCACTGGAGGTACTGGGCCAGCTGTCGAAAGCAGACAAAAATCGTTACTCGGCGCTAGTTGAAGTTCTCGAGAGGAAGTACGGCACTATGTGACAGAGTGAAATGTACAGGGCACGTTTTAGGGCTAAAGGGGAGCCCCTACAGCAGCTTGCCCAGGACTTAGAAAGCACGGTGCACAAAGCATTCCCGACAGCGATCCCCGACCTATTGTCTCTTCTTTTGAAGGAGCAATTCATAGATGCGCTGGACAGTGTAGATCTTAAGGTCCAGGTGAAGCAGACGCGGCCAGGTACAATGCAAAAGGCGCTGGCTAGGGCTCTGGAATTCGAGTCCTATGTCAAATCTAGCACCGGAAATTTCTGGGTGAGTGGCAGCTCCGGATTTCAGGCAAGGAGAGGAAAAGTCCGCGAAGATGAAGGACTTGGAAATAGTCATGGACCTAGTGAGCGGAAGGAAGAGATGACTGGTGTGTGTTGCTGACACTGTGGGAGACATGGGCACAAGCGGCAGGATTGTTACAGCTTGAGGAGAGAGAAACAAAACGGTAGAGCAGGGTCTGTTTTTAAGGGCGAGTGCTGGACTTGTAGAAAAAAGGGACACATGAGCTACGACTGCCCAACAAGAAATAAAGAGTCGGAAAACTAAGAGGAGCTGGTGTTAAGGGGCAACCATCAGCCGGACGTTCCAAAAAAGCCCCACACTCAAGACGGTGCGCAGGGTCCATGATGGACAGAATAAGAGTGAGTGGAAAAGTTAACGGCCGGACGTGTTCTCTGGTGATTGATTCGGCCTCGGGACAGACTTTTGTGAGATCCGATGTGTTGCAGGATCTAGACCTGCCAGAGTCATCGTAGCAGTTGTGTGGTGTAACCGGACATTGTACTGAGCTGAGAGGGCCGGTAAATGTCCGGATCGATGTTGCCGGACTAGAAGTTGTGCTTCCTGTTTATGTGGTGGAGATGGAGGATCCATGTATTTTAGGATTGGACTATATGACGTCGATGGCTTGTCAGCTGGACTTGCGTTTAATGAAGCTTTAGGTGCAGGGAAGATCAGTCCCTGTTAAGGTGGTAAAACGGACCAAGCCAGGTAGTGAGGTAAGAGCGCTACGGACGACGGTAATACCACCGAGGTCGGGAAAGCTGCTCCAGTGTCGTGTGAGCCACCCGATTGATGGCTGTCTGGGGCTGATGGAGCCCAACAGACGAGGCAAGATGAAAGCTGGAGTGACGGTCGGAAGAACCCTGGTAGAAGCAGGAGCTGATGAAGTGCTGGTTATAGCAGCCAATTTTTCGTCAGTGACACAGAAGATTTGTAGAGGGACTGTGCCAAGCAGTGGACCAGCGGCAGGGTCAGTTGTATTGTGCAGGAAGAGAAGAGCACAGTAAAAAGTGCAAACGTACGACGGTGACTGGATATGTGTCATCCGGGAAATTGACAGCATGGAGAAATGCAGAAGAGTCGAAATCACTACACACCAAGAAAAAAAGCAAAGAAGCATCGAAGAAGGAGTTAGAAATGTTGTTTGCTTTTGTCGGGACGACAAAGATCTAGGGAAGGGGTAGTGATACAACCGCCGATAAATAAAAATAACGTTATGTAAGGAACGACCGTGTGAACTTATAAAAGGAGAAATGGTGACGAATGGAAAAACAGAGGACTCCTTTTATTTAAACGTGTCACACGGTCGAACACAACATTATATATATCAAAGATGATATACATGATATGTTATACGACGATAACATAGATGACCAGTAATGAAAGACCACAACCGTATTAGATGAATAACAGAGATATTTATTGTAGCGTTAAAGATGTATGTCTGTGTGAGAGTGTGAATGCGACATATAAGAACATTATCAAAGACAGGCCGTCGTACAAAGAAAAGTATGTATGTGTATGAGTGTTTACAGCAGATAGAAAAAGAGTCAACAACACGTGAGCATTTTATACCAGTTCTTTAGTACACTATAGGAAAAGTTCTGTATGTGAAAGTGAGGAGGCTGAGTGTGGCAGAGCTTATCACTAGTTGTGATGTCGTGGCATCGATGCCGGGCCGTGATTCTTGTTATACAGATGTTCGTCGTTTGGCAGAGCTTATCACAAGTTGTGTTTTGGCTTCGATGCCAGGGCCTTGAGGACAGACGTTTATCGCAGGCTGAAATCTCTTGTCTGTTTATTATCGTGGTGAAGCTAAGTCACCTAACAGAATCGAAGAGAGAAATGTGTGCCGCGGTGGTTTAGTTTGGTGTACATAGAAAGTCGTGTTGACGCTGGTGGAGATCGATGCTTGGTAGTAATCGTGTTGGTCATGACGATGTTGCTGGATAGTAGTCGTAGACTCTTGTTGCTGATGTGGCGACGGCGGTGGTCATCGTTGGCTGGACGAAGCTGTTGAAGTGGTCGCTGGCTGATTGTTGCTGCTGCTGTCGTGTGGTACACGGAACAGATCTCAAAGAGAAACTGGACCGAGACAAATTTGGTGGGTATGAGTTGATCTATTTATAGCGTATTATCGGCTCACCAGACATCAGAAATATACTCTATCGCGTGACCTTATTAAGGGCTGTGATTGGTCAGTTTGCGTTCTGGCGGGAACGGTTCGAAGAATTTGCCGCTTCAAATAATAATCAGTCACGTGATGACAAGGTTGATGTTTTCCGCTACGTTCGCGTTTGTTTATATTTAAATGAGAAGAATGGCGATAGCAGTTTTGTATCTAATGGCGATAGGTAGTTTTGTATGTAATGGCGATCGAGGTGTTAGTTTCACTACAGTTATGTCCCTATTCCACGAGCTGAGTTTGAAACCGTATTCTGGTTGTTCAGGACAATGGTATTTCCTTTGTCCTGTCAACGAGCACGGTTTTTTATAGCGTAGGAATGTGATCTCTGACCCTTTCCGGTCATTGAAAGTTTAAAAAGCAAATAGGAACTGTACGAAACTGACCCAGCTTTGGAGGGGGAACGCAGCACTGTGAGCTACGGTATGCCGATCTTTCTGGCTGATTATCTGTCATAAATTCGGGAGCATAGATTTGGAATCGCAGTTGGTGTACAGGCGGTCAGTGGGTCGGGAACAGCAGCCGGTGAAGAACGAGGATGTGACAGCAGCGGTCAGTGAAGATGGACAGAATGGTCAGTGATAGAGACTGACAGAAAGAGGCTGAGAGAGAGAGGTTATGGACAGAAGGTACCACTCAGCAGAAATGGACAGAGTCTGAGAGAGACGGACAGAGAGATGGAACTGTTGTGGCAGGCAAAAGTGAGTGGCAGATTGTAGTGGGCTGTATTGGTCAGTTCTTGTCGATGTAGTAGGAGATTTGAAGGAAGTAATTTGTTACGGTAAATGTTTCCTTATATTTTTAAAGAAAAATGTACTTGCGTTGTTATATGTTTTTGTGAAGAAAAGAAAGAAAAAGAAAAAGAGAGAACTCTTGTTAATTGTAAAGAGAGAACTTTGTTGTTACATGTTTTAACAGAAAAGAAAACCAAAGAAGCAAAACAACTTTTAATGACTCTTGATTGTAAACTTTGTAATTGTTTGGAAACTATTGTTAAATGTTACATGTGTTATTTCAAAAGCATGAATTACTGTTACGGAATGTTGTTTTGTTTAGTTTTGAAAAAAAAATGTTAGTTTGACTACGCAACGTATGGTCTGTGTTATTTCTTCTTTCTGTTATCATCGTTACATGCTCCACCGGGGCTTAGTGGCCGACATCCTGATTCACTGAGAGTTCGTCGTTCGTACGCGCGCGCGCGGATTTTTCTCTTCGTTGAGGTCTCGTGCGGGCGTTCGTAACAATAAAAAATGTGCAGCAATATCAAAGGAAAGTTAAACTGAAAGATAGTTTTTGTGTGTGGCAGATGCATAGGAGCAATAAACACTGAAGACGTACAGAAAACAGATTCCATCATATGCCAGGGGAAAAAATTAGAAGTAAATGATCGCTTCCGTTACCTAGGCGACTAAGTCTGTAGTGGGAGTGGTTACTCTGAGAGTATAGCAGTTAGAATAAGAATAGCTTGGGCAAAGTTCAGAGAGCTCCAGCCTCTGCTGGTAACTAAGGGCCTCTCACTCAGGATGAACGGTAGACTGTATGATGCATGTGTGTGAACCACCATGCTACACGGCAGTGAAACATGGGCCATAACTGCTGAGGACATGCGTAGACTTGAAAGAAATGAAGCTTGTATGATCCACTGGATGTGTAATATCAGTGTGCATACACGACAGTGTGTGAGCACCCTGAGAGAAAAGTTGGACATAAGAAGCATCAAATGTAGAGTGCAAGAGAGACGACTGCACTATGGAAGGAACTTGTGAAAGAGGTAGTCCCAGGAAGACATGGGATGATATGGTGAAGCATAACCTTCAAATGTTGGGCCTCACATAGACAATGACAGGAGACAGATCTTTAGAGATATGCTGTGATTGAGAACACCTGGCAACTAAAGTGAGATTGCAGTCATGGCTGATGCCAGTGTTGCATGTCCAGCCCATTTAAGAGTACCCTTGTTGCATCAGGCGATATGATATGCTTGAAAAGATATGTTGAGTCAAATAAACCCCAAATCGTAGCTGTGTAAAAAGCACCATCTGAACGTGGCTGATGCCAGTTCCCCCTGGCACATAAAAAAGCACTATCCGAATGTGAATGATGCCAGGCCTGCCTGACTGGCTCCTGTGCCAGTGCTATGTAAAAAGCACTCACTACAATCTTAGAGTGGTTGGCGTTAGGAAGGGCATCCAACTGTAAAAATATTGCCAGATCAGATTGGAGCCTGGTGCAGCTGCTGGATCTCCAGACCGCAGTCAAACCGTTCAACCCATGCCAGCATGGACAAGGGACGTTAAACGACGATGATTATGATGATGATATATATATTTATCAGCACCTATTTATACATATGTTGGTGTATGCATATGCTTGTGTATACGTATATATGTAAGTTGTTTATATATATGATGTGAAGGCACGTGGCTTAGTGGTTAGGGTATTCAGCTCATGATCATAAGGTTGTGAGTTCAATTCCTGATGATGTGTAGTAACCTTGAGCAAGACACTTAATTTTATGTTGCTCCAGTCCACCCAGCTGCAAAAATTAGTAGTATCTGTATTTCAATGCATCTCATTTTGTGTCACTCTGAATCTCCCCGAGAACAACATTAAGGATACACATGTCTGTGGAGTGCTCAGCCATTTGCACATTAATTTCCTGAGCAGGCTGTTCTGTTAATCAGATCAGATGAAACTTTCATCGTTGTAACTGACAGAGTGCTAGTTATATATATGTTATATGCAGGTATGTATGGTTGATCTATATTTAATGATGTAATTTATCAATAAATAGATCATTAATGATTCTTAAGTGCTATAATTCTTTAGTAAATCTCTTAAAAGATATTCCTTGAGATACTTGCTTCTTTAATACAAAGGTTCCCAATAAGTGGTTTTACTTTCAATGCATTTTAGAAATAGTAAAAGTATTTGAACTGAAAGACAAATATTCATGCTTATTCTGAATGGGATAATCTGAACAACTGTTTGATACTGGCTTAAATTTTATGAAGGAAAATATACACAAACGATACATACATGCACACACAAATACTCCAAAATAGCTCGCTATCATACTTCTCCAGGCACTTAGATTATTTTCTATGTTATATTTGATATAGGGAATCTTTCCTGGAATATAACAAAAGCATTAAGCAATCTTTGCAAAGTGATACAGTATCTTGTCTTTGTCATTATTTATTGGCATCACAATCCATATTTTGCCTAACTTCTAACCTGCATTGATTAAAGGTTTTCTTTAAAATATTTAAGTCTGGAAACTGTAAATGATAACTATAGGCACAAGTGCAGCTGTGTAGTAAGAAGGCGGCGAGCTGGCAGAAACGTTCGCACGCCGGGCGAAATGCTTTGCGGTATTTCGTCTACCGCTACGTTCTGAGTTCAAATTCCGCCGAGGTCGACTTTGCCTTTCATCCTTTCGGGGTCGATAAATTAAGTACCAGTTACGCACTGGGATCGATATAATCGACTTAATCCGTTTGTCTGTCCTCGTTTGTCCCCTCTGTGTTTAGCCCCTTGTGGGCAATAAAGAAATAAGAAATAAGAAGTCTGCTTCCCAACAAAATGGTTGTGGGCTCAGTCCTACTGCATGACACCTTGGACAAGAGTCTTCTGCTATAGCCTTGGGCTGACCAAATCCTTATGAGTGGATTCGGTAGACAGAAACTGAAAGAAACCTGTTGTATATGTGTGTATACATATACATACTTATATATATATTGATACGGACGCCGATAAACAAACAAAATAACGTTATGTCCCTATTCCCCGAGTTGGGTTTGAAACCGTTTCTAGTTGGTCAGGGCATTGCTATTTCCTTTGTCCTGTCAACAAGCACAGTTATTTTTAGCGTAGGAGTGTGATCGCTGACCCTTTCCGGTCATCGAAAGTTTAGAAAAACAAGTTAGGAACTGTACTAAACTGGCCCAGCTTTGGAGAGGGGGTAACATAGCACTGTTGGGTACGGTATCTGTCATAAATACGGTAGCAGAGATTTGGGAATCGCAGTTGGTGTAAGCGCGGTTGGCGAAAATATACGGCAGCCAGATGGACAGAGCAGTTGGTATCAAGGCGGTCAGTGGGTGAAGAACGCGAGCCGGTGTGAAGGCCAGCAGTGAGTGAAGAGAAGCAAGATGAACAGAGAGGCTGACAGAAAGAGGCTGAGAGAGAGAGGCTATGGTCAGAAGGTACCAGTCAGCAGAAATTGATAGAGTCTGAGAGAGAGAGGGACAGAGAGATGGAACTGTTGCGGCAGGCAAAAGATTGTAGTAGACTACGTTGGTCAGTTCTTGTTATTGTAGTGGGAGATTTGAAAGAAAGAAAATTCCTGCGGTGAAGGTTTGTTTGCATTTCTTTAAAGAAAAGTGTACTTGCGTTGTTATATGTTTTTGCAAAGAACTTCGTTAACTATTGTTAACTGTGATGTTAACTGGCAGAAAAGAAAAGAGAGAACTTTGTTGTTACATGTTAAAAGAAAAGAAAAACAAAAGAATAAAAAGAACTTTTAATTGACTTTTGAGACACGAACTTTGATTGTAAACTTTATGATTATGTGAAATGATTATAGACTTCGTAATTGTTCTGAAACTTTGTTAAATGCTTGGAAACGCTATTGTTACATGTTTTATTACAGAAGCAAGTACTGTTATTGAACTATTGTTATGCAATATTATTTTGTATTGTGATGTAAAGAAAAAAAGTTAGTTTCACTCCGCAACACATGGTCCGTGTTATTTCTTCCTTGCCTGTTGTCATCGTTACGTGCTCCGGCTGGGCTTAGTAGTGGCGAAGATCCCGACTCACTGAGCGTTGACGTTCACGCGCGAGTTTTCTCTTCGTTGAGGTGCTCCGCGCGGGCGTTCGTAACAATATATATAAATCAAATTCAGTGACAGCACCGCATGACTAGCACCCGTGCTAGTGGAGCGTTAAGAGCACCATCTGAGCGTAATCGTTGCCAGGGCCGCTGACTTGACCTCATGCCGGTGACATGTAAAAGCACTATTCAAGCATGATCATTACCAGTATCGCCTTACTGGCACTTGTGCCGGTGGTACATGAAAAACAGCATTCGAGTGAGGGCGTTGCCAGTGCCACTGGACTGGCTCCTGTGCAGGTGACATGTAAAAACGCCGTTGCCTGTATTGCCTGACTCGCCCTCGTGCTGGTGGCATGTAAAAGCACCCACTACACTCTCAGAGTGGTTGGCATTAGGAAGGGCATCCAGCTGTAGAAACTCTGCCAGATCAGATTGGAGCCTGGTGCAGCCATCTGGTTCACCAGTCCCCAGTCAAACCATCCAACCCATGCCAGCATGGAAAGTGGACGTTAAATGATGATGATGATGATGATGATGATGATATATATATATATATATAGTTAAAAAAAACAATAACAAAAAAACAAAGTGAGGACGTGATATGGATAGTATTATTGGACGCTCAGGAAAGGAAAGAGAGAGTGTATGACGTTTCGGGCGTAGCCCTTCGTCGGAAAGATGGAAAGTTCGGAGAATGGAAGAACGGAGAAAGAGGAAAATGGTACCGATGCCCACGAGGTTACATTATGAAAAGACCGGAAGAGGAGGTGGTGGGGGAAAAGTTCTTTCTAAGACAGGAGAGTGAAAAAGGGAGATGAATATCTGTGCGTGTGCGAAAGTCTGCGAGTGTGTGTGTGATAACAGAACGTGTGTGTGCGTATGTATCTGTGTGTGTGTGTGTGTGTGTGTGCATGGTTTGGTGGTTTATCTGTTAGTGTGTTTGTGTGTGTGTGTGTGTATGACGTAGTGGAAGAAATTAGTAGCAGGACTGGTTAGTGGACGCTATAGACAGTGTAGGTAGAAGGTCAACAGGTGGTTATTTGAGTGTGTGTGTGTGTTCGTGTTTGTGTGGGGTTGTAGGTGTTAGGTACGTGTGTGTGTGTATTTTGTATGTGCACGTGTGTGCATGTGTATGTTTTCTGTGCATGCGTGTGTGTTTGTGTGTATGTGTATGTTGTGTGTATGTGCGTTGCTGTGTACGTGTGTGCGTGCGTTTGCTATTGTATATGCGTGTGTTGTTTATGCCCATGTGTGTGTGATTGTATGCGTGTCTGTGTGAGTGTGTAGTGTTGGTGAGAAGTGTGTGTGCGTGTGTGAGTATGTTTGTGGATGTGCGTGTGTGTGTGGGATTGTGAGTGTTAGGTACGGGTGTGTGTGTGTTTAGGTGTGTCTGTATGTGTTTCCGTGTGCGCGTGTGTGTATATTTTTTGTGCTTGCGTGTATGTGTATATTGTGTATGTTTTCATGCGTGCGTGTGTGTTATGTATGTGAGTGAGTATTGTGTATGTGAGAGGTGTGTGTGCATGTGTGTATGTGTGCATGTGTGTATATGTGTATGTTTGCGTGATTGTTAGCGTGTGTGTGTATGCGCAAGTTGGCGTGTGTATGTGCGTTTGTATAAGTGTGTTGGCGAGTCTGAGCGTGTGAGTGCATGCATATGTGTTGTGTGTGTGTGGTGTGTTGGGGGTGTGTGCTTACATGTGTGTGTATGGGTGCGTGTATTTTTTGTGTGTGAGTATGTGTGCGTGTAGGTAGGGGTGAGATAAAAAGTGGAAAAAAGTAGTGAGTGTAATAACAAGAGAATAATGGATATAATGTAAAGGGGACGAGGGGGGGGGGTAAAAAAAAAAAAGTAGAAACTTGGTTTCGAACTGCTCTAATCACGAATAAATCGTACTTTATCTCCTGTCTTTCTCATATTCATTTAATACAGTAGTACCTTGGTTTAAGAACGCCTCTGATCATGAATAAATCGTGCTTTATATATATATATCTATATCTATCTATCTATATATAATATAATATAGGATAAAATCTTTATAAGAATTTATCAAGTAGTCAGTGTGAAAAAACTCCATAAGGAAAAAAAGTTGCATTTCCCTCGCTTTCGGTAAATATGTTGCTTATTTTTTGGTAGTTTTTGACTTATTTAGTCCCTCTAAGCATCAGGCATTACTATATAGTTAATACCCTTATATAAATTATATATTTATGGAAAAAAACGATGGTTTTTTTTCCTTATGGGGTTTTTTCACGCTGACTACTTGATAAATTCTTATAAAGATTTTATCCTATATTATATTATAAATAATTTTGAATATATTCAGTGCTGAATATTATTCTGTAAAAGCACGTGTTACCGAGATGCAACTGGATAAAGCTAGTCTCTTTCACGGATATATAATGATGAACAGAAGTCATCGTGCTGTGTTGGGTACATCGTGGTATGTTTATTTTTGTTTATTTTTTATGTGTCTCGACCATATGTGCACTGATGAACAAAAGATGCAGCTTACTTCACAGTTTTGCTGTATTAATTGAGAAGCCAGTGGTTTGCCGTTAAGTTAAATGTTTTTAGGAGGTTAATTTTTGAAAGTTGCATTTCCCTCGCTTTCGGTAAATATGTTGCTTATTTTTTGGTAGTTTTTGACTTATTTAGTCCCTCTAAGCGTGAGGCATTACTATATAGTTAATGCCCTTATATAAATTATATATCTATATATATATATATATGTATAAAGCATGATTTATTTGCGATCAGTGTCCATTGACACAATACAATTTGATATAATACAAGTCTGTTAATGGTAAGTTTCTCATTGGAACTGGTCTATAACAGATTAAGATATTTAGAAAAAATGGTCAGAAATAGTGATATGGTCTTCAATGGAGATTGACCAGTATTTCTTTCATAAATTTGAAGTATATATCTTTACTTTTAATTAAAAGCCACAATAAAAGGAGGCAGAACTATTAGCTAAAACATCTAGGTAGCACTTTCTAAGACACTCTCAAAGTGCCTGAATAACTGTGGTTTCTCTTGTTATCTTCACCAAAAGGTCATGAGTTATAAGCTGATTTAACCAAGGATTAGAAGAAATTTTACAATTACTGTTGAATGTTTTTCCGTATTTTGAACTTTAATAGTTTTTACAAATTACATACAAAAAGTGTTTATTCATTGAAATATATCTCATGTTTATTGTCTGTTGTCATTGTTGTGGCAGTAGCTCAATTCCACACTTATACTGTTCAGCTGGTTTAGAGGCAGAAAACTTCATACAACCATTTTCACTTTATCCACACTGTTAAACTATCATCCATGCAGGAAATTAGTCACAGCTTGTAAAAGGTGGTAATCTGATGGTGCATAAGCTGGACTATAGGTAGGATGAGGTAACACTTCCAATCCCTATAGTTTGCATTTAGTCGCATTGGCAGTATGTGCCAGGGCATCGCCATACTATAGGAGTGTGCATCTTTGATTGACTGATGCCAAGTAGCAAGCTTTTAAAACATCATATACTTACTGCAGTTGCTGAGCACAAAGGTTATCATTCGTAGCATAACCATCTAGGACAAGCTCAAAGTGCAAAACACCCTTGAAATTCCACCAAACACAACATGACCTTCTGTTCAAACAGCCCTAGTTTGACAACAGGTTTTGAAACCTGGCCAGAGTGAAGCCACTAATTTCTTTGATCAATTTTTTCATCCTCAGTTGCAATTTGACTCATAAAATGGGTATCTTGACTATTTGCCCACAAATGTTTACTAATGTTCATGAGTCATTGAGCCTATTCATTGGTCAATTCATGTGGAATTTCTTGACAACCTCTGTTCACAAGGCTGAGAATATGGAGGTATTGATTGATGGTACTTTGTGAAGGAGCAAGCTCTGCCAACAATGTATGAATGCTTGTGCTTGGCTATTCAACCATTTTAAGCAAACCCCCATCTTCCACAACAGAAGGTTTTCTAGAAGTTGGTTTGTCTTCAAGGCTGGTGCCCCCTACCATGAAATGTTTGAACTAGTTTTGTGCCATACATTCATTGACAATCCCTAGGCCTTCCACATCATTAATTACTTTTGCTACTGCTCTTGCAGTCAGTCTTTTTTTTCCATGGGTAGTGTAAAATGGCTCTAACTGAAATTTTTTGACCACTCATTATCAAACTTGTAAAATTAAGAATAACCAATTAATGTTTATCTGTTATACATGAAAGTAAAGAATAAACAATTCAACAACGACTGGATAAATTTTATCAAAGTAATGATATAACATGGAGATACAAGTTGCCAAAAATCATCAGAGAAAATCAGAAAAAAGCTTTTGACTATACCTGGTACATAGTAAAAGTCTCAATCCCTTATTTCATTATCATGCTCACTTGGCATTATCTGTTCTCTTCTTCTGATATAAATAATAATGGACACTGTTAATTACTAAATTTGGAATATTTCTCTTCTTTAACTGATAGAAATATTAACTTTTTTGCTTGGTTAGGTAAAATAAGATATTAGGAAAAAAGGGGTGTTGTTGATTGAAGTGATTTCCAGTGTTTTAATGTATTTTATTTTGTTGATCCTGCAGCATTGAAAGTAAAACTGGTCGGATGTGAGCTTAGAACAGAAAGAAAAATATTACATAATTCATATCAATCATTTTATCTACAGCAATTTTGATTGATGTAATGTTAATGGAAAAAAATAAAAAAGACAAAGAGAATATCAATACATTTGAATTGGCTTTTAAAAGCCATATTTGGTATTTGGTTGTAAATATAGCATTTGTCTCATAGAAATTGAGAATGGTATTCTGAGAGTAAGTTCATCATGGGTATCTAATATCAACTTGACAAACAAAGATTGAAAAAATTTTATGCCCAGCCAAGGTATCAATCCATTACTTGTAAGAGAAATAACAAAAATATTTTACCATTTCTCAGTTGTACTTCTCTCTACTGAGATAAAACCAAACTTAACCAACTGTTCTTTAATAGTTAAACACATTTTAAAAATCTACAAGACATATTGCTGCATAAAGTAATATTTCTTATTGAAAATAACTTTATATTCATTTTTGTGGAAGATAAGAAAAAGATTGTATTTGTTTTGATAATTCAACACCTTTTACCTTTAGACTCCTACTTGTGATAAACACTGGCAGAAATATAGTTTCAGAGATATAGGGATCATTTGCATTTTTAGCTCAAATACTACATTTTCAGGAATTGTTAAAAAGGAAGGAAAATGTAGAAATCTTTCTTTTTAACCACTTTTGATAAATTGTTTTCCACTTTGAAAGACAATTTATCAAAACCCCTACTCAGTTGGATATCACATGCACAACTTTATAGAAAAAAGCTTTAATAGCTCAAAGTGCAAAAGCATAAAGGAGCATCACCATCATGGACATCACTATTATGTCATCTACACATATATGCACACTCATAAATAGTACACAGACTTATATGTCAGTGTCTGTGTGTGTGTGTATGCAAACGTTAGTATATATTTATTTATGCACGCACACACACACACACACACTCAGACACACATGTATTTATGTATACCAATAAAATGCAATACCTCTTGAAATCAGACCAAATTTCTTTTTCCTTCAACTCTCTTCATGATCCTACAGATGTGACATAAATTTGAAATATGTATAAAAGAGGTGAATCTCTGTTTCTTATTTTTAACTGAAAAATTACAGGAAAAATTGTGTAACTATGAACAGAAATCAAAAAGCACTTACCATGTTTATTTTAATAACTAGTGTTTGTTCAAATACACAGTTGGTAGATGGATGAAATGTTTTTTTCCTTCTTAATCTGTATTAAAGTTTTAATATTATTTCATGCAATATTTCTAGTGCCAATGTAAATGGGATTGTCTTAAAAGTTTTGATATTTTTACATTGACCAAAAATCTTTACACTTTGATGCTTAATTTACCATTAAACTTTCAGCAATAAAAGTTTTTTAATCTTATTATTCTTTCATTCTTTTATTCTTTTTCTTGTTTCAGTCATTTGACTGCGGCCATGCTGAAACACTGCCTATAGTCGAACGAATCAACCCCAGTACTTATTCTTTGTAAGCCAGGTATTTACTCTATTGATCTTTTTTTGCCGAACCGCTAAGTCACAGTGACATAAAAACACCAACATTGGTTGTCAAGCAATGGTCAGGGACAAACACTGACACACACACACACACATATATATATATATGTATATATTTGTGTATTTGTGTTTGTCCCCCCACCATCGCTTGACAACCGATGTTGGTGTTTTACATCCCTGTGACCAAGTGGTTCAGCAAAAGAGACCAATAAAGTAAGTACCTGGCTTACAAACAACAAGTAGTGGGGTTGATTCATTCGACTAAAGGCAGTGTTTCAGCTTGGCCGCAGTGAAATGACAGGAACAAGTAATAGAATAAAAGAATACCATTTAAAGAGGAGAAAGAAGCATCATTTATCTTTCACAGGGTACCCCAAATAATTGGTGGAATGGTAGTTAGAAACCATCATTTGTATGGTGCCATTGTAAGAAACCACATATTTAGATATTGACTAATCTACTAACCGAGTCACTGGCTACAATACATATAATAGACTCCACTAAAAACACTCATGGACCAGGTGGAAAATTAAGTCTATTACCAAAGAGCAGGTGTAGTTCTTCTCATTGTCTTTGATGAATTTCAGTCCAAATCTTATGCCAAACTTAGAATTTGGTAAAAGAAACTTGCTCAAGGTTTCTTGTAGTGTTATTCTAACCCATGTGATTATAGAATAAGTTGTAAATTGAACATCTGAATGAAATGAATATGTTTGTATTCTGCTGGTGTTGAAGATTTTGTAAAGTGAATGTCTTAACCATAAGAGCATGTCTGTATTATGTATTGTTAGACAGCGAGATTTAATAACTTGTTTTTCAGTTATATAATAGACTTCATTTGAACTTGTGAATGAGGTCTAAACAGTAGTTTACCTTCAGCACCATTGTATCACTTGCTTTTAGTACAAAATTAAACTGAAGTAAATTAAAATAATACACTGTCTGGAGTTGAAATTATTGAAATACTATTTTTTGTTATTGTTTAATTATTTTGCTTTTGTTGCAACTGAGTCTAAACACCTGGAAGATAAATAGACAAATACAAGAACAACATATTGTGGACTATTTTTATCTCTCTTGAGAAATTTTAGTTCCATAATAGTAAAGCTATTGTAATTAATGCTGTTGTTCTTTTCTCAGACGATGGGTTGGGTGATTCTGTCTTCTCTATGTTAGTCATCTTGAATTAACAAGATTGTTTTAATTTATTAATATGGAAAGGTTACTATTGGCAGTCAATTCTTGGCCTTTTTAATTTTTCCTTTTAGCTATAAATGATTGCATCTGAGAATCTGAGTGTGGATATTTGCAAATCTTTATATTAGTTTTTAACTTTGGTACCAAACCAATATCTGAAGAGACAATGGAATATTCAGTTGATACCATGTTACTGGTATCTGTTTTTTTGACTTAATAGTACTGATTAACAGTGAAGATAGTCCCTGTGAAATGTGGATGTAGAAGGATGTAACTAAATACTCCACTTCATAAAGCACTTTTCTGTTGCCCAAACTGAATGCTCTGCAGATTTTTATATTTGTTATGTCTCAAGCTACTGCTATCCAGCACCTTCAGATGATCTCTACTCAACCGCTACACGACGGCTACTCAACAGTCACTCAACTCTCTACCCCGGCTAGACTACCTCTATTTATATGTCTTGGGTGATCCTACTTCTTCACTTGGGGGCGTCGACACAACAATATTTAAAGCCTCTCTCCAAAATGATTTTCATAATGGAGCTTTTAGATAATTGCATGATTGTCATTTAAAAAGATCTGCTTTATAATTAACATCACACACACCCACCAACCTTTACAATGTCTCTCTTTACCATAACAGTACCTTTTGTCTTTTACTTGTTTAAATGATTAGACTGTCACCATGCTGGGGCATCATCTTGAATTTTTAATTGAATGAATTGACCTCAGAATTTATTTTTTTAGCCTGATACTTACTCTGTTGGTCTCTTTTTGCTAAACTACTAAGTTTTGGGGATGTGAACACACTAACAGCGGTTGTCAAACAGTGACGGGGGACAAGGACTTACACAAAGATACACACACACACACACACAAACTCACACACACATACACAAACTCACACACACACATACATGCATAGGCTTCTTTCAGTTTTCATCTACCAAAACTACTTGCAAGGCTTTGGATAGTCTGAGGCTATAATTGAAGACACTTGCCTAAGGTGTCATGCAATGGCACTGAACCCAGAATTATGTGGTTGGGAAGCAAATTTCTTACCACATAACCATACCTGTGCCTATTTATAATATTAAATAAACAGTATACAATAACTTTATGAGTCGGGACCGCCAGGGAGAGCAGAGCCCCGTCGGGAACAGCGCCGCTTACACCATCGAGGACAAAGATTTTCAAGCGGCGTTTGATGGTCGGAGGTGGAAGATAGAGTGGCGATGGAAGGACGAGCCCCCACTACTAAAGAACAGGGTGAGCTGCTACCAGCATACGTTGAAAGGTCACGCCGGTGTCGAGTTCGACGAGGAGGTAGAGAGATGGATCAAGGAAGGAGTCCTTGTCCCGTGGAAAGAGGAGGTGGTGAGTGGAGTGCTGCCTCTGATGGCGGTGGCGCAGCCGACGAAAGGAAAAGTCAGACCGGTGCTGGACTTTAGGGAGCTGAACGACCATATATCGTGCCACACGGGAGGCGAGGCAACGGACGTTTGCAGTGAGGCGTTACGTGTGTGGAGACAGTCGACCAAGGCAGCGACGATCGTCGACTTAAAGTCGGCATATTTGCAGCTCCGTGTGAGTGACAAGCTGTGGCGATACCAGCTGGTGCGGTACAAGGGTCGGACGTTCTATTTAACCAGGCTGAGTTTCGGGCTGAATTCCGCTCCGAAAATTATAGCAATGGTACTCAAGTCCATCCTAGGGAAAGAGGAGAGGATAAGGAAGGCCACCAGTTCCTACATCGACGACATTTTGGTTGACGAGACTGTAGTGCCAGCCACCGAGGTAGTGAGACACCTGGAGAGGTTCGGGCTGATTGCGCAGCCGCCTGAGTCGATGGTGGGGGGAGCTGCGCTGGTGCTGAAGCTACAAAAAGACAGATAGGGCGAGCTGTTGTTCCGGAGAGGAAACGAGATCCCAGAGCTGAGTTCCAGCGTCAGCAGGAGAGAGTTGTTCTCGGTTTGTGGGAAGTTGATTGGACATTACTCGATCGCTGGTTGGCTGCGCACTGCATGCAGTTACACCAAGAGACGAGCAGATGGGGAGAGTTGGAGTGACAAGGTGGGAGAGGCGACGGTGGCGATGATGCGGGAAATCCTAGAGAGAACGAGAGCGGAATACCCGGTCAGAGGAAACTGGTAGTGCCCAAGACGGAGTGCGGGACGGTTTGGTGTGATGCTAGCAGTATAGTGATAGGGGTTGTGTTGGAGATTGAAGGTGCTGAGGTGGAGGATGTGGCCTGGCTACAGAAAGCGGACAACTTCAACCACATCAATGTCACCGAACTAGATGCGGTGCTGAAAGGGGTGAACTTGGCCCTGAGATGGGGGCTGCGCTCGATCAAGATCCGGACGGATTCGGCCACCGTGGTCTGCTGGGTAGGAACAGTAATTACCAGCGAGAAGAGAGTCCGGACGAAAGGTGCCGCGGAGATGTTGGTGAAATGCCGCCGAGGAGTTCTAGGAGAGCTGATCGCCGAGTTCGGACTGAAGCTGAACGTGGTTTTCATGCCTTCGGAAAGAAACAGGGCGGATGCACTGACCAGGGTGAAAAGGGCGTGGCTGGAGGAACCGGAGGAAGCAAGGAAAGGGATAGCGGCAGCATGTCGGCTGGGTGACTCTGAACTGAAGGAGCTACATGCTATGCACCACTTGGGGGTGGATAGGACCCTGTATCTGGCGAGAATGATTGATGCAAACGTCATTAGGAGAAACGTCAAGAAAGTGGTCGCGAAATGTGACAGATGCCAGTCCATTGACCCCGCCCCAGGTGGGCATGAGCAAGGGAACCTCTCAGTATAGTGCAACTGGAGGATACTAGCTGTGGATGTGACGCACTACCATCAGGGAATGTATCTCAGCATGGTCGACTGCGGGCCGGGCCGACTGACCATTTGGAGGGAGCTGAGGACAGGCATTGCCGATGAGATTGCCCGCATTCTGAATGGGATATTCTTGGAGAGGGGTCCCGTGAAAGAACTGCTAATGGACAACGGGGCGGCGTTTCGTTCGGAAGCGTTGGGAGAGATGCTTGACCGGTAGAAGGTGCGACGATTATTTAGAGCGGCAACGGAATCGTTGAGAGGCACCATCGGACGATAGAGGCCATGGCTGAAAGGGGGCACATTTCGCCCCTGGAAGCGGTCTACTGGTACAACATGTCTCCCCGATCCGGACAAGCGGAAGAGTCTGTGCCGCAGTGTTCTGCGAGGAAGAGAAGGGACCCACCGGTGTGAAAGTAGGGGAGGAAGTGTGGGTCAAGCCGCCGAAGGCACGCTGCACTTCACAATGGGGCAGGGGAACAGTGACAGCGGTCAATTCCAGAAACAATGTATCTGTGGATGGAATGCCGCGTCACGTGCTGAACCTGCGCAGGATAGCCACTTCGTCGGATGAAGAGCGCGATGGAAACGAGCCACCTGGCTTGAGAAGATCTCGACGTGTAAGGCGCCCGCCCGGTTGGATGGCGGACTTCGAATTGGAGTAGGGGTGAACTTGATCTTTAAGATCAGGGTGGCGTGTGGTATGACGTCAGTGACTGGGGAGTCTGACCGGAAGGGCGAGTTGACCGGAAGAGGAAAAAGGGCAGAGGGAGCCTCGATCGAGATTCGTGCCCTTTCTTCGAACGGGGTTGTGGTCAGGAGAAGACATGCTAAGCGACGGTCTAGGTTTGGGAGAAGCAGCTGCTATTCCTAGTGTTCTTTGGGTCGGGGCAAGCTTCAAGGATTGGATACCGCAAGACAGACTCGCAGTTGACGACAGGAGAACCGAGGTAAGGCGATTACATATACTCGCACGCATACACCACATATAAAAATACTTATTATATCAAGATAGAGAAATGTTAAACAATATTATTAAAAAGAAATATAATACTAATCTTATCGAAAACTATAAACGTGACATAATTAACTTTACGTTTATTAGAATATGAACTAATAGAAATATTAAATGCAAATCTTAACTTAATGAATCTTTCATTTAAAATACAATTTAAACAAAGTTTTAGGTTAATCTAAAATTATAAATGTAATATAAATAACTTTTATTTTAATATAAACTAACAAAAATTAATTTATATAAATTAATTTATATAAAAATAATTATATCACCATTAAATAAAAGAAAAAGATTAAACAAAATTATTGAAAATAAATAAAAAAAACTTATCTAAACGAATCTTTAGTTTAAATAAAATTTTAAATGTTGTACTATTAACTTAACCTTAATTAGAATATTAACTAATAATCAAAGAAATTATATTAAAAAAAACTACTCATTTATCCCATAAATCAAAAAGAAATATTAAACAATATTATTGGAAATAAATGCAACTCTAATCTAATCAAAGTTTTGGTTTAAACTAAAATATTAAACTTTATACTATTAATTTAGTGTTAAATAAGAATTTAGCTAACATTAAATATCAATTGAGGTAGTAAATTTACTTTGTACTTATTCTTAGTGCAAGTTTTGAAGAGTGCAGTTCGATTTTAACAGTTATTTTTTTCAAAGCTGTAATGAAAGTGACAAAGGAGCATATTTGGCATATTTTGATTTATTAGTTCAATACAGGCAACAACACAACAGAAAGTTTGAGGAATATTAATGCAGTATATGGGGATCAAATAATAAGCATAATCCAGTGTTAATGGAGGTTCCAGAAATTCCAAGCCAGAATCTACATCCTAGAAGATGAGCCTTGTCCTGGAGCTTGACAAAGATGTCCTGCAAACCCTGGTGGAACAAAATCCCATTGTAACTGATGAGCTAACAGAGAAACATCGATTTGTTCATTCAACCATTCATCGACACCTGCATGCCATCGGAAAAGTCAGCAAATTGGGTCAATGGGTTCCTCACAAACTTTCCTACTCTAATTATGTGCAGAGAGTGAATGTGTGCTCTTCTTTGCAGTCACGTTTCATGAATGAATCTTTTTGACCAAATAGTGACTGGTGACAAGAAATGGGATCTCCATAAAAATGTCAAATGCCAAAGACAGTGGGTAGGGAAAGGAGAAAAACCACCACCCAAGGCTAAAGAAGGCCTTCACCCACGTTTAGATGTTCTTGATCTAGTTCGGATTCTTTGCCATCAAATTTGATGGCAAAGAATCCAAATTAGATCGAAAACATCTATATGTTTGGTAGGATATGAAAAGTTTAGTCCACTTTGAACTTTGAACTTTTAAATCCAAACCAAAAGATTGGGAAAATATGTATTTTTATATTAATTCAATTGATATTTAATGTTAGCTGATTTCTTATATAACACTAAATTAATAGTACAAAGTTTAACATTTTAGTTTAAACCAAAACTTAGATTAGATTAGTGTTGCATTTATTTCCAATAATATTGTTTAATATTTCTTTTTGATTTATGGGATAAATAAGTAGTTTTTTTTATATAATTTCTTTGATTATTAGTTAATATTCTAATTAACACATATACACGCATATACATGCATACACACATACATACATATACATACTTGGAAAGCAAAGTTGTATAGAGAACGCTAGTAATTTGAAAATTGCCTTTAAGAAATTTGACGTCATAGGGTGAGAGAAGAGAAAGAAGAGAGAAAGGGAAAGAGAAATAAAGGAGAAATGGAGGAATAAGTTGTTGTTGGCACTCCGTCGCTTACGACATCGAGGGTTCCAATTGATCCGATCAACAGAACAGTCTGCTCGTGAAATTAACGTGCAAGTGGCTGAGCACTCCAGACACGTGTACCCTTAACGTAGATCTCAGGGATATTCAGCGTGACACAGTGTGACAAGGCTGACCCTTTGAATTACAGGCACAACAGAAACAGAAGTAAGAGAAAGTTGTGGTGAAAGAGTACAGCAGGGTTCGCCACCATCCCCTGCCGGAACCTTGTGGAGCTTTAGGTGTTTTCGCTCAATAAACACTCACAACGCCCGGTCTGGGAATCGAAACCACGATCCTCCGACCGCGAGTCCGCTGCCCTAACCACTGGGCCATTGCGCCTCCCCGGAGGTATAAGTAAATAGAGAATAAATGATAGATGGAAAGAAAAGATGATGGAAAGAATAGAGGGTAATGGAAGTAAGAATTAAGTTGTAAATATTATTTGGTAAGGGGGAGATATTATTTGAAATAGCTGAAAGTGTGTTTTTTTCCAATGTAAACACCTGTAAATACGTTCTTTATATGTGTGTGTGTGTGTGTGCATGTGCGTTTGTTCACCCCCCCCCCCATCATCACTTTACAACCGAAGCTGGTGTGTTTGCATACCCGTAACTTAGCGGTTCGCCAAAAGCGACCGATAGAATAAGTAGTAGACTTACAAAGAATAAGTCCTGGGGTCGATTTGTTCAACTAAAGGTGCTGCTCCATCATAGCTGCAGTACAGTGTCTGCAAGTTGATGAGTACCACATATTCCCCTCCATCTTCTTACTGCTATATAAATTTAGGATAAAATTTCTTTTTACCCGCACTCATTTATTGCACTTGGTAAAAATACTAGTGTAATAATAATTGGGTATCCTCCCAGCAGTATATTAGATAGATATTATCCCTTAGTGGGTTGGATTTACAACCCCTAACTTTTTGGGATTATATATATATATATATATATATATATATATGTATGTATGCATGTACTATATAATAACTAATTTATATAAAGTCTCTCTGTTTACCATAACAGTATATATATAATGCTATTATATATATATATATATATATATATATATATATATATATATATATATATATATATATATATATATATATATATATATATATATATATATATATATATATATATAGGAGTGGCTGTGTGCTAAGTAGCTTGCCTACGAACCACATGGTTCCGGGTTCAGTTCCACTGCGTGGCACCTTGGGCTAGTGTCTTCTACTATAGTCTCGGGCCGACCAAAGCCTTGTGAGTGGATTTGGTAGACGGAAACTGAAAGAAGGCTTTTGTATATATGTATATATATATATATATATATATATATATATATATGTGTGTGTGTCTGTGTTTGTCCCACAACATCGCTTGACAACCGATGCTCGTGTGTTTACGTCCCCGTAAGTTAGCGGTTCGGCAAAACAGACCGATAGAATAAGTACTAGGCTTCCAAAGAATAAGTCCTGGGGTCGATTTGCTCAACTAAAGGCGGTGCTCCAGCATGGCCACAGTCAAATGACTGAAACAAGTAAAAGAGTAAAGAGTATATATATATATATATATATATATATAGGGTGCGAGGGGCATTTGAGGAATTTCGCTTTTTGTTCATTACCCGTTTAAATTATTTAAAGTATCATTTTTTCAGATAACCCTTTCAAGATATCATGCTAACTCAAGAAATGAAAAACATGCAGTCATAGGGTCTATACATGCAAACCATAGTGATTTAGAAATTAGCAACTTTCTAAATGTTGCAAGATTATTTGTACACAAAGTTTGGTTGGAATTGGAGGCATGTGACGGTAATGTTTCATCTGTATCAAAGAGAAAAAAATATTCCCAATGCTCAGACACTAAAAGGACACTGGAATTTATACATGTTCAAAACATTATCGATGAAAACTCCAGAAGATCAATGAAGTCCATTGCTAAAGACCTTTGGGTGTTAGAGTGCACTATCAGAACTGTGGTACATTGTGACATTCGATGCAAATCCTATGTAACGAGGAAAGGCCAATTTGTGTCTGCAAAGACACAGGAAAACCGTCTCGTCCTTTCAAAACAGTTACTTAACAAAGTGAAAAACCTTCATGAACAAGGCATGCTTTTGTTTTTCTCTGATAAAAAACACTTCGACCTGGTTCAAAAGTCTAACAGAAGAAATGAACAGGTGGTTATGTGCATATGCTTCTGAAGTACCCAGTGTGATGCACATGGAATTTTTAGCAACTGTGATAGTTTTAGGAGTGGTGAGTAGCGAAGGTCATGTGATGCCTCACCACTTCTTTCCACATGGTCTTAGAATTAATGCTGCTGGATGCATTGAGGAACTGGATAGTGTTATCAAGTACTGGATTGATGAAGTATGCAATGGAAGGCCATGCGTGTTTCAACAAGATTCAGCATCTTCTCACAAAGCCCTAGTCACCCAAAAATGGTTGTCAGACAATTTTTACGATTATGTACATTCAATATGTGGCCTCCAAACTTGTCAGATTCGAACCCCATGGACTACTACATGTGGAGCGCTGTCATAATACCATTGTTTCACTGAAGGCTACCATTGTCCAGGAGATGTCGAAAGTGAATAATGAGCATATAGCACCAGCATACCAGCGGTTTTAGTCCCGCATTAAAGCATTCATTGAAGACAAAGGCAGTTTCATACAATAATTTGCTAAAAATATCATTATCATGACTAATTGCACAAATGTTTATTCAAATACATATTCATTTATGCTGAAATATAGTTGTTTTATTGTATACTAAAACTGTCCTCAAATACTCCTCGCACCCTGTATATATATATATATATATATATCATCATCATCATCATCATCATCATTATTTAACGTCCGCTTTCTATGCCTACATGGGTTGGACGATTTGACTGAGGAGTGGTGGACCAGGAGGCGACACCAGGCTCCAATCTGATTTGGCAGAGTTTCTACAGCTAGATGCCCTTCCTAACGCCAACCACTCCGAGAGTGCAGTGGGTGTTTTACGTGCCACTGGCACGAGGGCCAGTCAGGCGGAACTGGTGATGGCCACGCTCGAAATGATGTTTTACGTGCCACCTGCACAGGAGCCAGTCCATCGGCTATGGCAACGATCTTGCTCGAATGTCTTTTCACGTGCCACTGGCACTTGTGCCAGGAAGGCGATGAACGATCTTGCTTGAATGTCTTTTCCCGTGTCACTGGCACAAGTGCTAGGAAGGTGACGTTGGTAACGATCACGCTGGTGCTATTTACGTGTCACACTGGTACAGATGCCCGCTCGCCCCCAACAGGTCTTCGGAAGCCGAGTCTAGTGTTCCTACAAATTTGGTTCGATTCCGATTTCAATTTCACTTGCCTCACCATGTTTTCGCAAGCAGAGTTTAGTGTCCAATGAAGGAATGTTACACGGAAGTGGGCTGGCTAATTCCCTGGCAGAGGCCTTGGATTTTTGGTCTCACTTGGCTTGCCGGGTCTTCTCACGCACAGCATATTTCCAAAGGTCACGGTCACAAGTCATTGCTTCGGTAAGGCCTAATGTTCAGAGGTCGTGCTTCACCACCATATCCCAGGTTTTCCTAGGCCTACCTCTTCCACGGGTTTCCTCAACCGTTAGGGTGTGGCACTTTTTCACACAGCTATCCTCATCCATTCTCGCCATGCGTCCATACCAGCGCAATCGTCTCTCTTGCACACCACAATTGATGCTTCTTATGTTCAACTTTTTTCTCAAGATACTTACACTCTGTCGGGTATGCACACTGACATTACTCATCCATCGGAGGATACTGGCTTCATTCCTTGTGAGGTTACGCATGTCCACAGCAGTCACAGACATGTTTCACTGCCATGTAGCATGGCTGTTCGTACATATGCGTCATACAGTCTGCCTTTTACTCTGAGTGAGAGTCTCTTTGTCGCCAGCAGAGGTAAGAGCTCTCTGAACTTTGCCCAGGCTATTCTTATTCTAGCAGCTACACTTTCAACGCACCCACCCCACTACTAACTTGGTCACCCAGATAGCGGAAGCTATGAACTACCTCTAGTTTCTCTCCCTGGAATGAGACAGAAGTTGTTTCCTGCTTGTTTACAGTGTTTATTGCACCTGAACATCTGCTACATACAAAAACTAACTTCCTAATTAACCTGCCTTTGATATTGCTGCACCTCTTATGTGTCCATAGCTTACACTGAGTACATCTTATAGAGTTTCTACCTACACCTTTTCTACATATTGAGCAGGGCCATCTACCTGAAGGGGTTTGTGTTTTATCTACCTACCTACTTATTAGGACTTTGGTTTTAGCTAGGTGGAGATGGGGAGGGCGGGTGTACCAGCGGCCAAGATAGACTGCTTATATATAGTTAGTGTCCTGTAGGAATCGAGGATAGAGAGGAGGAGAGAGAAAGAGTGATTCAGAGAGAGTGGGGCAGAGAGAGTCAGGGCGAGAGAGAGAGAGAGAGAGAGAGAGAGAGAGAGAGAAGGGCCAGGCAACCAGCACATCACGCGGAAATAATTCTTTGGGCTTTTTTAGAACAAAATTGAAGACAGCAGTGCTTAATCGTAAGTTTTAAATGCTTAAACATATTTGAGAGACAGCAATGCTTAAATCGTAATTCTAAAGGAAGGGAGGGAGCGAACAGTAACGTGGTTGAAAGAGACAACAAATGCTTAAACTGTAATTTTAAAAGGAGCGATAAACTAAAGTAAATAAAATAAAATAAATAAGCATGAATTTAAGACAAAACTCTTCAAACTGCTAAATCAGAGACGTAGTTGAGAGAGACAGTAAATGCTTAAATCTTGATTTTAAAGGAAGGAGCGATAAAATTTGAATAAAGTAAAGGAAATAAATAAGTATGAATTTAAGACACAAACGGAGTTCAAGTGATTTACATGGAAAGAAATAGATAGAAAATGAAGAACGGACGGGGGTGACCTATATAACATCTCTCTCTTTACTATAACAGTGCTAGAAACCAATCCCACCCAAGGTGTACTAAAACGGACTGGAGGTGGACATCCGGGAGTCATGACCCACCCCTAGAGTGTCAGGAGTTAGAGGCCGAAACACTTGCCTAAAGTGGGTTTCTCTTCTGAGGACCACCTGCTGTTATGCTCTCCCCGAGTTTCTTTCCACCACCTAACAGCATATATAATGTTATTATATATAAGGTACAGACAGCTTTCGTTTGCATGATGACTGTTTCAGGAAAAAATAAAAAGCGTTTCTATTTTTTGAGATATATTCATCAAATTTGGGTCAGTTTGTCTAAAGACAGACAAACTGACCAAATGTTTTGAAATGTTTTGCCAATCACTTGATGAATCTACCTTTGGCCTCGTTGTACACTGTATATGATAACTTTAACCATATAATGTCTCTCACTTTACAATATATATAATGTTATTGTATAAAGTATATAATAACTTTACCCTATAATAGTCTCTGTCTCTTTATCATAACAGTATATATATAATGTATTGTATATAATAACTCAAAAATGTTATACTCATCAGCTTATCATCATTTCTCTTTTTTTAGTCTATTATATATGCCATTTTAAAAACAATTGTTTTTTTCTTCTTCATGTGTATTATATTTTCTTACCCATTTCTTCTCTTCTTGCCTTACTCTTCTATTGATTATGATATGTCTATTATTGATTTCATTTGGTTAGATGTACAATTAACTTTTTTTGTGTAGGCCTTGGCCCACAAAATCAATTAAATCAACTCCTTCTGTGACTGGTATTTATTTAAACAATTATTAAAGAAGAGAGAAAGTAAAAACTGACCAAATAGATACAGTAACTGATGACCAGCTGGTATATAGACATTCTGTAGCTTATCTTTGGCAATGCATTTTATCATTGCCACTTTGTACTGAGCTTTAAATAAGTATTGTAGGATAAGAACTACTCAACCACTGTAAACACCATCAACATTGTGAAATTAAGTGGTTTGTAAACTTGAAGGGCTGGTTGATTTTTTAAGAATTACTATGTAAAGATTAAATTTTTAAATGGTATCTGGCAATCAACAGAATTATAGAACTTACTGATAAAAAGTGATGGAAAACTAAATGAATCTTGGTGAGATTTGAACTTAGAAACTGACCCAGTATAGTAATATAGCTGGTACAATGTACAACACTCAAAGTAACATGTCACTCTCACTCCACTGGAATTAAAGACGAGATAAAACTTACAACATGTGTTTATAATCTGATAAATAATTTATTGTTAACTTGAGTATCCGGTTTAATTGATCCAGAATATTTCAAATCCTTGCTTCCTTCATTTGACAAAGGTTAAATATCACAATGTTCTCCTTTTAAAAATATGTCAGAATTGAAGAGTTTTCTGCAGCTGTTCAAATGAAATATATGAAAGTTTTCAATATTTCTGTGTGTTTAATTATAAATCATCAATGAATGACATAATGACACAAGAGAAGATTCAACTATCATTTTAAAATTGTTATGATTCCGTACTCAAATGCCTATTCTAGAAACGGCTTTAATTTTGAACCATTCTCATCATTGTCATCTTTTCCTTGAATATATGGGTCAGACATAATTGACTGATTCAGGTTTTCTATGGCCTGACACCATTTCCTGCCACTAACTATCACTTGTTTCTATGCAAGGTAGTATTTCCCCATAAAGAGACGTGTTTATTCATAGACGAGTGGATATGAGCAACACTTGTATTATGGTGATGCTTGTTTGCAGCCTTCACATGATGTAAAGATAAGGGTACACACAAACACATGCATACACACAAACAAACACACATGCATGCATGTGCACACACACACACACACACACACACACGCACACACACACGCACACACACACACACACACACACATGTCAGGTTGCTCTCAAGCATTACTGGTAATATGTAACCCAGTACAACCTGTTGCATCGTCAACAACTAAACTGCCAACCCCACTGAGCTTGGAGGGTACTTGTTGGACACTCTGTGAAACAAAAAACAAAACTTATCAAATGGAGGAGGAACTCATGAATAATCAATGGTCATCCAATAAAAATGTGTGTACATATGTATATATTGCTTTTATATATCTTATTTATATTCTTAAATCTCATAGTTTTACTTTTTGTGTATTTATATACATGTATGGGGCAGATGGGGCTCCTTAGCTATGGTGAGGGCAACCTATCTAGGAGAAGGAAAACTCTGATATAAAATCAGGTTTGTCAGTGCCCTTAGTTGATGTGCACTATCAGCATCTATTTACTTATTGGATAGTCTGGGCTCTGTAACTTTTGAGTAACTAGACTAGGAGAAAACCACTCTGATCTCAAATCTGTAATCGATTTAACATCTGACACGTGGTACACTGTGCACCAGTACAGGTAAATGCTGTTTTGATGGATAGCATGTGCATTTTGCTGCACAAGCATGTGCAGGTAGTTCAGTAAAATACTATCAGCAAATACTGCCATCATGTTTTGATGGAGAGAGTCCCCACCACCACCACCACCAGAAAAAAAAACCCTATAATGATGAAGGGATAGCGACAGGAACAGGTGAAAGATGTTACTGGGAGTTCTTAGCTTGAACTTCGCACATAGGTGGTGAATGGTAGATGGCTGCTTTACATATCTGCAGGTTATTGTGTAATTCATGTCTTCCTTTCACAGCAAAGCAGCCCTGTTTAGGATGGCACTAATTTCTTTCTTTGGAGGAGGGATCAACAAAATGTGACCTAAAACTTGCTTACTCCCATTGCTCCTTGTCATTAGATGCAAATGACTGGGCATCCAAACTTGCACAAGAAAATTAAGAAATCGATCTAGTGGGGGAGTGTCCAATTCATTCACAGTCTCAAATGGGACAAACTGAGGCTGTGTTCTTGCATCACTCCTATTTGCTTTGTATTTCTCTGTCATGTTGGAAACAATGTTCCAGGATGTTAAAGAAAGAGTAAGATTTTAGTACAGAATTGGTGGTGGCTTGTTCAACCAACAGTGCTTCAAAGCTAAAGCTACAACTTTGGTGCAAGCAGTTCAAGATTTGCTCTTTGCAGACAGTTGTTCACTTGTAGCATACATTTTTAAGGAGATGCAATGGATTCTAAACAACTTTTCACATGTATCAAAGGCTTTTGGTTTGATCATCAGCATCAAGTAAACTGCATTGTTGATCAGCCCATTCATGGCCGTCTTCCCGTTGTTGCCCCTACTGTATATGTTGATGGGAAAGCATTAAAAACTGTCTCCTCCATCACTTATCTTGGTTCCATTGTGTCTAATGATGCTAAGATGGATAAAGAAATTGAGTCCAGAATCAGGAAGACTAGTTTCACTTTTGGAAAGCTTTATCACAGGCTTTGAAACAGCCACAATGTATCATTGAAGGTGAAAGTCGATGTATACAAGTCAGTGGTCTTGACAACATTGATTTATGGTGTTGAATCTTGGTCTCTGTACTGAAAGCACATCAACCAGCTTGACACTTTTCATATGCAACACTTATATATTATCTCCAACATAAAACCAAGTGACCATATTCATAACAGTGAGGTACTTACAAAATGTAACATACTAGGTATTGAAGCCATCCTCATCAAAATATAGCTTATATGGTCAGGTCAGCTCTCATGTATGAGTGATATCAGAATTCCAAAGCAACTTCTCTTTGGTCAATTCCAACAGGTTAGTTGGAAGGCCACTCTTATGCTTCAAAGACAAGCTAAAAAACAATCTGAAGCAATGCAACATTCCCTTTTCTTCTTGGGAAAACAAAGCATCAGAATGCAGAGTCAGTCTTGCTTCTCCTCAGTTCAAACATTTTGAGCAAAGTCGACTCCAACATTAGGACCAACTTTGTACAAGAATGAAGACACGCTGGCAAAATGCTGCTCCTCTAAATGGAGCATATATATAATATATAATCTATCTATCATTTATTATATATGATAGATAGCTAGGCAGACAGGCAGATATACAGACAGATAGATTAGTCTCTATTCAAAAATGAAACTGTTAACTTCCATTATCCTTTGCTGTGATTACATCAAACATTCTTTTTGGAATTGCTAGTGGATCTTACCTATAACTTTGCTGTCTATTCGATCATTGAACTATATGACACATACATTTCACTCTGATCCCTCCTTCATTTTTCAACAAACTGGAAGAACTAATATCCTTGATTGAGGATATTTCTTCATTTTTATATTTTTCTGACTTCTTTCTCTCCAATGATTGAATATTTGGCATATGGAATCCTTATTCAATATCATAATCCACAAGCTTGCCTATTCTAGAAACAGCTATTCCAGTATTTGCAGCTGGTAACTATCATTTAGTAATAAAGTATATAGAACAATGAAAAGAATGCACATGGTTCACATTTCATAAGGAATTACTGCTGTTTACTTAGGAAAAGTGAATGCTAAAGTTAATGCGATTAATGTGCAGTTGGAACTTTAACAGCTTAGCTCTGTATAGAAAATATGGGTTGGTAGGGAATCCTCTCGAGTTGCTTTTTCTGGGAAGAGCTGATGGGATGAAACATGACAGTTTGTAGACATCAATAAGTTTTGCTTCTATAAAGAAAGGAATATTTGACTTTTCAGTCTAAAATCCTTTATCAGTGAAGTCATAAAATAGAAGTGAAAATATTATTCACTTTTCAGGGGAATCTACTTATTGACACCTACAAACTCACTTTGATTTTATTACCATTGTTTGTCAATACAGATATTCATCAGTTCCCTAGATTCTAGATTTGTTTCTATTTAGTATGAAGGGTGGATGGTGCAATACACTAAATAAGTCGAGAATAAAGAAAGAGGGGGAAGACGAGGGAATTTCAGTTAGATTTATACTGAATTTTGAGGAAGGTCATTGTGAATATTAAGCTAGGGTTACTTTACTATGTCAATAATAAATGAATATATTGTGGCATCTATGCATATACATTTAGACAGAATAAAAAGAAAAGAAAAGGAAAAAATTTAGAAATGAAATGAGAAGAAACAGAAAAGAAGAGGTTGAATGCTTAAGAGTGGAGGTAAGGTGAATTTGCTAGGAGGAGAAGAGGTAGATGGGAGATAAAATTACTTGTCATTAGGGGAATATAGCAGTTGGAGGTAAATTGGTGGCTTACTACTTAACAGTAAAACTATGCATTCGTATATCCACGTGCATGTACACACAATCATTGTGCAACTATAGTATCCCCATAAGTGTGCACATGAATGTACGCACCTGTATATCTTCATGTGCAGAAAGGAAGATGTAAGATCACAGGGTTAAGAAAATATAAAGTTAGCTAACATATATTCACATACATATACGCACACACACATATATATGTGTCTGTATGTGTATGTCATTATTCCGTTTTATTTCAAGATTTCTTGCCAATGGAGAAAGAACTGGTTTCTAACCTAGATCCAAGGCTCCTATATTGGAATTTCAACATCAACAACAAGGTATTTTTGTATGTATGTTTGTATGTATGTATGTATGTATGTATGTATACGTGCAGATTTTTATGTTTTGTTTAATGTATGTATTCTCATGCATATAGTTGCATATCTAGACATGCTCATATATATTTACATACATATTTTTACAGTTACAGTGATGGATTGGATCTGTAATCTTCGCATTAGCTTTCTCCTTTCTGGTTTTGAGAAGCCTAATTTCTCAAGATTGGTATTTAGGCAGTGTGTTACATATCCCAGAGTCCCAATAATTACAGGTATAAATCTGAACTTGTAACCTGGATAGAGTAACTGCAGATTTATCAATAGTTTAACATAGGTGTTCTCTTTTTCACTGATCTTCAGATTTATGTTAACATCCGCTGGGCAGCTAAATTCCACAACTGTGCACAGTTTCTCTTCTCTATACCAAATCATTATATCAGGCCTGTTGTGCATACATTTTATTGAGGTCTTCACTGGGACATTCCACCAGTATTCCTTTTTATTATGAGTGGCTATGGCTTCTACCATATTGTGGGTTCTTATTTCTTTGTCCTAGGGATTATCCTTCTGATGGATTTCATTACAGAGTGTCCTAGCTACAACATCATGTCTCATCAGTAGATAATACTGTGATGACATTTTCAGACAGCTGCTTATGATGTGGGTGATATCTTTAGTGTCAACTCCACAAAGTCTGCATCGGTTGTCACACTTTACGGCTTTACCTGCATCTCTATCCCTTTTGTGCATCAGGTACTTGGTTGATATAACCTGTTCCTGGATTACAAATGCATACCCTTGAAAGTGGGAGGTAGTAATCTGGCTATTGGTCCATGATAAACTGCTTTGATGATCGATGTTACAATCATCACGGAGCATAGTCTTCTGCTCATACAGGCTCATCCTTTCATCTGGTGATACGTTGTGGTAGAGTCGTGCAACTTCTTTGGGCATGTATTCTAGGTTATCAGACAAAGAGTGTTGCTCTAGGAGTTGCCTTCCAAGTCTTATGATGTTATCAGCCTCATGTATGCAAACTTGGTCAAGGGATGCACTTCAATACTTGGTGGTTAAAAGATGTTGCTGAAGGGATATGATGTGACATTCAGAGGCATTTTGGATCAATGTTAAGCCCCTTCCTCCTTGTTTTCGTTTTAGGTAGAGGCAATCTACATCGCTGTTTATTTGGAAATTATGTGTGTTTGTTAGTATTTTTTGGGTTTTCCCATCGATGGGTCGGATCTCATCCAATCACGCAGCCCAAATGTCGGTGTGAGTACTGTTTTATTGAATGCAGTGGTGTGGGCCAGTTTTATTGAATGCAGAGAGTTCTGTGGTCCAAATTTTTTTATTTGGTTGTAATATTCTTTTGTGATACATGTTTTGTTACAGGTGCCATTGTAAGATATATTTTCATCCACCCCTAGATGCCTGTAACATTCCTCATCAGATACAGGGGAAACAGTCAAATCATTGATGCAGATGTTACTAGTCTGGTTAACAGTTTTCCCCTTTCACAACCATATAACAACATTTATCCTGACCAAACACCAACTCTACATCCTTTGATGTTGTAACTAAGTCAGGGCTCTTTTTCATCTCATGCATATTCTTTGCATAAATCTTTAAGTCATCCACAAAGAAACAATGTAATTTTGGTATTTCTGTTTCCTTGTGAACCAGTGAGATATCCTTCAGACATTACATATACATAATACATAGACTACATATATAATACATATACCATAATACATATGCCATATTATGCATAAATAGATGTAATATATATAATATATGCACCCATACACAAACATACACGAATACACACACACAAACACATATGTACACACGCTCATACATGCACACCAATTGGTCTTATAATACACACAGACATAATTTTATTTATTTTCCATTAAACCAAAAGGTTTTTATGAGTCCCTCTTTTGTCTGGAGCTGTAGCACTTTTTTTTTCCATTTATTCATGGAATGTTTTATATATTTTAGGATTATTGGTGCTACCTTGTTCATAGCTAGTGTTTCTAGGAGGCGTGTATGGCGAATACTATCAAAAGCCTTTCAATAATCAATCAAAGCAATACTTAGACCCTTTTTCTTTCTTCAGCTGTCATCAGTTATGGCTTTATTGATCAGTAGTTCGTCTACTGTCCATGAGATTACCCTTGCTCCATATCTAAGGAGTGAAACCGCCCAGGTATTGATAGCTTCGATCTTATGAGCCTTTACAGCATGCTTTCTACTCTTCCAGAAACAGGTTGTTTTCTTCCAAATTTTTGCCCATTCTTTGTGATATTTATTATTGCAGTAAAGGCATTGTAAATTGTAGGGAGACAAGTTATCAGCCTGTAGTTTTGTGAGTTTTCCGTTTCCCTTCCATGAGCCATTCAGGCATTGTCTCTGGCTTTTCTAGTATCTCATTAAATTTCTCAGCCAGCGTTTCATGTGTTCCTGTAAGATAGTTTAACCAGAAATTGGGGATTCTGTCATGACTGGGTGCCTTCTAGTTGCTTAGTTTTTGCAGTTCTTGGGTAACCTTTTCTGTTGTTATAGGTGTCAAAGTTGTTCATGGGCTGTGTTTGTTATCTTGATAGATCTTTTCTGAGGTTGTTTTTCGCTGACCATATTTCTTTTCAAAATTCTTCCACTTCTTCTGTTGGTGGTGCTGCATTTATCTCTATTTTATTTTTGCCTAGATTTTGGTAGAATCTTTTGAACTGCTTGTTTTGTTTGAAGAAGCATTTGCATTTCTCATACGTATAGATTCTTTGTGCTTTGGCAAGGATATCTTGCTTTAGCTGTTCTTTTACCTAAGGTATACCTTGTTCTGTAATTTTGTATTTACATATTTCCCTTCTCTTGTTGCTTAGTAGCATTGATTGTCCATTAGCTTCATTAAGGATTGACAGATCCTTTCTTTTATTTTCTATTTTTTCTGGATATTATTAATCCACATAGTTTGTTTGGGTGGTGATACTCCTGCTTGAATGGGTTTTAGGGGGTATCCAGATATTTTTTTATGACCACAGATGCTACTTCATATTTTATTATCATTATCATTATTATTATTATTATTATTATTGCCTTTGCACAGCTGGAGATGTACTACAATGTCAGCTGTTCACTACCAGTAAACTAAGGTAACACCTCTTATTTTTTGAGCACCTTCCGGAGTATTCGAGCGGTTCCAAGCAGTGCTGTTTTCTGCAAGTGCTCCACCATTATGGCAGCCTCTATTTGTTCCACGTACTTCTCGAGATTTTTGCTCACTGTTCCCAGGGCTCTGACATTTATTGGTACCACTACTACCTTTTTCATCGACCACAACTGCTTAACTTCCCAAGCTAACCTGTCATATCTCTCAACTTTTCTTTCTTCCTTATCACATAGCTTGTTGTCAGTTGGGCATGCTATGTCTATGATCCAGCATAGTTTGTTTTCTTTCTTAATTAAGAATATGTCTGGCTTCCTATTCTCTATCTCATGGTTGCACTGAATCATAAAATCCCATAGGATCTTTGCATTTCTATTTTCGACGATGCTTTCAGGTTTGTGGTTGTACCAATTTTTTTTCTCTGTCAAGTCCATACTTGTTGAAGAGTGTCCAATGGACAAGCCTGGCTATATTGTCGTGGTGTCTCTTATATTCTTTCTGGGCTAGTGGCATACATTGGCTGGTAATATGCCATATGGTTTCACCGTTTTGTCCACAGCTTCTGCACTTATCACTTTCTGCTGTGTTGTCTATTCTGTATTTTATGTAGTTTGTTCTTAGTGCTTGCTCTTGGGAAGTACAGATTAGAGCCTTCGTTTCCAGTTTTAAATCACTTTTAGTCATTCACAGCCTTCTTTTTTCTCTATCTGTCTTATCTTCAACAACACCATGAAATTGACCATGCAGTCTTTTCTTTACCCACCTATTTTCAGTTTCAATCGCAAGCCTGACCTTCTTACTTCTAATAATAGCGGTTCTGTGGCATGTTTAACATACCATGCTATGTTGTTTTCTACTGCTCTAATGCTGTGTTCACATCCAATAAGTCCTCTTCCCTCTCTTTTTCTTGGTACATACAGTCTGTCTGTGTCACGTTTTGGGTGGAGTGACCCATATCTAGTTAGCAACTTCCTTGTCTCTCTGTCTAAGCTGTTTAGTTCGTCTACTGTCCATGCAATTACCCCTGCTCCATATCTAAGGAGTGAAACCGCCCAGGTATTGATAGCTTCGATCTTATTCCGTCCATTTAATTTCCATTTAAGGATCAGCCTCAGTCTGCGCAAGTACTCCACCCTAAATTTTTCTGTCATTTCTTTCTCCATCAATTTATCCATTTCCCGTATCCCCATCTCTTCTATCTGCTTCATAACCTCCCCCGACGGTATCGTTAGCCCGTCCATACATTTGATCTTGCCTCTCTTCAATACTAACACACCACACTTTCTCAGTCCGAACTGCATTCTGATATCCGCACTGAAGGTATACACCATGTCAACGAGGAAACTGACTTGGGCTTCATCTTTACCATAAAGTTTGTGGTCATCCATGAATAACAAATGGTTGACTTTTTTCTGGCGGCTTTTGAATACATACCCAGCTTTTGCTTTCCTCAGAACCAGTGTTAGTGGTATCAAGCACAGTACAAAGATCAGCGGGGACAGGCAGTCCCCTTGGAAGATACCCTTCCTAATATTTACTGTCCCTAAACTTATGTATGCTGTCACGTCCGTCCTCCAATTCGCCATGCTTTTTCCAAGCAATTGCTCAACATTCGATGCAATACCAAATAGGTTCATACACTCCATAATCTAAGAATGTGGGATCATATTGTACGCCTTACGATAATCGATCCATGACATGGCTAAGTTACTTTTCCTCCTCTTGCAGTCTCTGTGTACAGTTTTGTCTATCAGGATTTGATCCTTGGTACCTCTGCACTTACGCTTGCAACCCTTCTGCTCATGTGGCAAGACTCCATTTTTTTCCAGATGTTCGTACATTGACTCTGCAAGTATTCCAGTCAATAACTTCCACATAAGTGGCAAACAGGATATCAGCCTGTAATTGTCTACCATATTGCCTCTTTAGATGTTTTTCAGGGACAGCACTGTCCTACTCAATGTCAACCACTCTGGTGTTCCTTGGTCGGCATTTAACAAAGTGTTGAGTTGCGCAGCTATTTGTGCATGACATTCACCAAATCTTTTGATCCAGTAGCCTTGAATTCCATCTGGTCCTGGGGCCTTCCAGCTGCTCATCTTTTTGCTGATTTCCTTCAATTCCCTAACTGAAATGACTAGTTCTGTCTGTTTTGGACAGACTACTATTTGTTTCAGTTCTTGCTACCATTCAGCATCCTTCTTGTGCTCCTTGTCTTTGCTCCATATGTCACTCTAAAACCATTGACTTTCAATGTTATCTGGTATCAACTTTTCATCTATACACTCTTCATTTATTTCTTTATAGAATCTCTTCTGATCTACTCTGAATAACCTATTCTGGTGGTAACCCTTCATTCTTTGGTCGTATCTCACCATCTTTGCTTTCTTTGCAACGAGGCACTGCTTCAGTTCCTCCACTACTACTTTCAGGCCCTTTCTTTCAATATTATACTTTCTTTCAGTGCCTTGTATTTTTGTTCGGTTTTAAGCTCCCCTTTCTCTTTTCTGTCTAACACAGAGATTTCCTTTGAGAGCATGTCTAACCCTGCCTGGATTCTTCTTTTCCACCATGGATCTTTTCTTTTGTCACTTCCATTATGTTTCTTTTTCTTGACATCAACACCCACGTTTTCTGCTACAACAATACTTGCTACCTTGATCAAATTATTTGTTTATATGATGTTGTTTGTTCTGATGCATTTCAGAATTTCATTGACATTTTTCGTTTCTTGGTTCAATTTCCATCGATCAATCTTTTTAAGGCTGCAAATAATGTCGCTATTGTTCTCCTGTAGTCTTGTCTCTATTGTGTCGTAGATTGCCTTTTGTTCATCTGTCATGTTGCCATTAGTTTTATTGTCTTCTTTTAGATCATCTATATGTCTCTCATCAAGTAAACTACCACTGCTGCTTTCCTGTGCTATGGGATTACTCTTGTTAGTAAGAACTGTATTTTCATTGTTATCTCTGCTGCTATTTTCCATGACCCGTCTTTTGATAGCTTCGAGTTCTACTTCTGTGAACCAACAATTTTTCCTTATTGCTCTAGCTTGATCACATAGTGTCTGTTCCGTGAGTTGAAACACTCCCTTTTCTCTCCATGATCATACATACATTGTCAGTAACCCCTAATTTGAGTACCATTTTCATCTGCCAAGCTGCTCAGGTAGTAACACTCTATGACCACAGCATTAATTTGTTTGCTCCATCTATGCTGTGTGTAGTGGTCCCTTTCTGAATATCGACAGGCTGGAGCCGGACCAGAATCTCTGAGCCTACCGGGTGTAACACTGTTACCATCATTGGCTTCAGTTTCGTTACCACTGTTATTCACAATATTTTGTTTTTTCATTGCCGCTCATATGAGGTAGCAGGTTGTGCAATTACCAGTGTTTTTATTGTGACACCATCACTAGATGTATCATTAATCAGCTCATGAGGAAGAGGAGGCTCCACTTATTTCCTTTCATTGTTATTATCATTATCATCACTGATATCACTGATATTTTTGTTTTTATGTGTAGTAGCAGCAGTGGTTGCAGCACCAGCAACAGTAGCGTGGGTGGGGGTAGCGGTAAGGGTGGTACTTGGGCCTCAGATACCTGTGCTATCATAATAGTAGTAGTAATTGTGGTGTTAATTTAGTGTTAGTAGTATTTAGTATTAGCAGCTGCAGCATATCATTATTATTTTTGTTTTTATCATTATCACCATCACCCCCACCACCATTGTTTTAGGGAAAAGTTGGGTAGCAGTTTGGTGAATAGATCATATTCTACAGGTCTATAAATAGATTCGGCAGATGGTGAGGAGGTCAGCCATAGAGACAAAGGACTCTTCGAACCCTTTAGGTCAGCAGAGGTCAAATGTGTTTACTAATGCCAGTGGTTACTGGGAGTGCAATTCAACCTGTTCTATTTGTAATTACCGGTAGAAAAAAAACAATAATAATAATATAATAATAAATATATATACATACATAGACACACACATATATTCTGATATTTACGTTGCTGAATTTTTGTATTTCTGAAATCAATTGTGTTGTTGCAATAAAAGGTGTGTTTATGTATTTTAAAGTTTTCTTGAGATGTTTGTTTGTCTGTCCAGTTGGAGAATACAGTAGGACTTTTGCAATGAAAAGGATGTTTACATTTTCGGACACCCAGGGAGAGTCAAAAAGAAAAGAAAACAAGTAGTAGATAGTAAAGTTTTAAGAGTTACTAAATATGGTCTTTTGTATGACTGCACAGAGAAAAATTGTAGTGTGCTTAGAATAAAAAGAAGGATGATGCTTACATTTTCGAATACTCAGGGAGAGAGGAAAGGATAAATCGTCACACATTAGTTCTAGATATTAAAGGTTTTTTCTTTTTTTTTCAAAGCTGATCGTTTGTGTGTTCGAAAGCTGTAGGTATGTAAGTTTCCTAACTTATTTTATTTTGAGGGAGATTTTTAAAATATTCACAGGAAATTGTAGATATTCAAGTCTTTGGAAATAGTAGGAGGAAGAGATGTTCACCTTGCTGGATTTTTGAATTTCTTTTTCTTTTGGAATGTTTCTTTTGTTTTCTTTTTTCAAAGAAAAAAAATTTGTACCTAGACGGCCTGCCGCAACTCTCGACCAGCGAAGCCGAGTGCTGCGAAGGACCCATATCTGCCTGGGAAGTACAGGAAGCGATGAAAAGCTGCACGAGAGGTAGATCGCCGGGTGTGGATGGTCTGCCTTACGTGCTTTATACGTCAATGCCAGACTTGTTTGCTGGCGTCTTGGCCAACGTCTACTGCAACTGGCAACAAAACGGGAGAATTCCTGCTTTTGTTTGTTGAGGAGTGGTGGCTTTGCTAAGAAAAGACCCAAACAAGGGGGACATTATAGGGAACTTTAGGCCCATCACTCTGCTCAATGCAGAGTTGAAGATCTTGGCCAAGGTGCTAGCCTAGAGATTGGCGCTTGTCGTGGGCAAACTGATCGGCACGGCGCAGACATGCGCCGTGCCGACCAGGTCTATCCACGACAACCTCCATCTCATGCGCTACATCGTAGAGAGGGTGGGGTAACGAAGCTGGCGCGGGTGGGGCTTTGATCAATTTAGATCAGTCTAAAGCCTTCGATAGAGTCAACCATCGATACCTGGCAGCTGTTCTCAAGGCAGCTGGCTTCGATCCGGTCTTCCGCGGGTGGATAGCTGCTTTATACATCGGCATCTGCTCGGTCATACGGGTGAACGGCCATCTATCGGAACCGTTCAACATCTCGCGTTCGGTTCGCCAAGGATGTCCTCTCTCCTCCCTTCTGTATGTATTGACTCTCGAGCCATTACTGCGGAAGTTGGAGGCTTTGAGGGGTGTCCCGCGCGATCTGGGATGTGGGAGGAGCGTGTCTGCCTATGCCGACGACGTCACCGTGATGTTGTCGAGGCACAGGCATATTGACCTGATTGGCGAGACACTAAACGAGTATGAAGCGGTGACAGGTGCGAAAATTAACGCGGATAAGTCAGTGGGATTGCAACTAGGCATCTGGAGGAGCCGTTAAACTGCTCGGGGTCTGGTTCGGTCCCTTGTCCCGACTGCTGGTTAACCAAGATAGTACGCTTGCTCTTCACCTTTTTGTGGAATGGTCAGGTACCACTGGTCAGACGCTCCATCTGCTGTCATCAGCCGCTGAACGGAGGCCTTGGCATGCTGTGGTTGCTGATGCGCAAACATGCGCTCAGGCTACGACATCTCAAACGTTTCCTGGACGGTGAACTGGTGTGGTCGCCGTTCGTCAGATGCGATTTTCTGCAGCTCGTTTCTTTAACAGAGCTGCAATCCTGGATCAAACGTAGACCGAGAAAGGGCGTTTGGCACCTAGAGTGCCGCCAAGCTCTCACCGCCCTAAGTCAGGCGGGCAGTGCGATAGGTAGTAGCTCCACTCTAGCGTTCTATAGAGGGTTAGTGGAGGAAAAGTGCGACGACGTTCTCGGGGAAACTCTAGGCGTCGAAGATTCAGTTAAACAGTCTGTTCGGGAGAACTTTCGGGCCGGGGACCATGGATTATTTCCAAAGGTCCCTCGCCTGGCAGTGCTACCGAGATAAACTCTACCGGCACGGAAGTGCCGTCAGCCGGGCCTGCCCGAGGTGCGCTCAGGACGACGAAACCGTTCTGCACGCACTCGTCCAGTGCCTGAGCATTGCTGACCTGTGGGTTTATGTCGAACAGCTACTGTCACGTGTAGGACGGATCCGGCTATCAGCTGAATCCATCATGAGGATTGACCTGCCAACCTCCTTTAACCGGGAGGGCAAGGCAATTTTCCTATTCCTAGTGGCTGTAGCGAAAGAGGTGGTATGGTGGACCTGTTTGAAAGGGCTAAAGTCAGACACTTTCCTCTTTGGCCAAGGCCTCATCAACTCTTTCAAGTTCCACTTGAAAAGGAAGATGAGAGTAGAGAGGGAAGTGCTGTCTCATAGCAAATTTGTTGAAAGATGGGTGACTGTTGGAAGAATGGCCAGTAAAAACGGACCAATTCTGAGAATACACCTGTAGGAAAAAAGGTAATGTAAAAGGAGAAAGGGCTCTATACCCCTTTCTTATTTTTTTCTGATCAGGCTCCCGTGGTTTTATGGGTTTTTCCATGTGTAACCATTTCTTTTTCGAAGCGCCTCCCCCTTTTGGGAGTTTTATTTATTTATTTATTTGTTATATCTTTCTCCGTTTTTTCCTCTATTTACACGAACGTTTTTCTGCTTTTCGGACAAAACCTTTTGTAACCTTCGTCCTTACATGTTTTTGATTGATATTAGCCCTTGTGGCCAATAAAACGAATTAATTATTATTATTATTATTATTATTATTTTATGTTTGACTTTTGCTTTGCATTTGTACAAGTTGGATCCAAGTCTCACCCAGAGACCTCAAGAGACAACAAGTTAGAAGTTCATGTAGGTGTTATGCCTAGGGTACCATATATTTGGATTTGTACATAGTGTTGTTCTAAAGAATGTTTACGAAACCATAAGAAAATTATGTGTTTGTTTTAAAATTTGAGATCACATAGACAGTATTTTATGTAGGATATGGGCAGTTCCCATGAGCACTATCTTTTGAACTTCAGCCATTTTGGGGTTTCTTGGTATCTGAGCTAGGTAGTAATCAGCCAGTTTCGCTGTCATTCCTAGGGCACCTATGACAATAGGTATTGTTTTAGTCTTCAGGTTCCACATTTTGCTAATTTCTATTTCAAGATCTTTATATTTGCTCAGTTTTTGGTAGGTCTTGACAGATACATTTATATCGATTGGGACAGTCATATCAATGAGGAGGCATGATTTTTGTCTGAAGTCTTTCAGTATGATGTCTGGCCTATTTGCATCTATCTTTCTGTCAGTTTGAATGGTGAAGTTCCAGAGGAGTGCGATGTGATCATTCTCAAGTACTGGGGGTGGTTTGTGTTCCCACCAGTTTTTATCATGGGGCAAGTCCAGGTTTTTGCATATTACTCAGTGAATATATTGTGCTGCCCTATCATGCCTGTTGAGATACTCTGTAGGCGCAAGCAGACTGCACATGGAGACAACATGATCGATGGTCTCATTTTGTTGTTGGCATATGCGACATAATGGGGAGCTGCTGTTCTTTAATATGTTGGCCTGGTAGTTCTTTGTAGGTAGGCATTGATCTTGGGCTGCTATGATAAACCCCTCTGTTTCTGATTTCAAGCCAGAGGCCATTAGCCATTGATGGGTAAGGGCTTTGTCAACATCTGCATTATTCGCTCTCTTTGGGTATTTGCCATTGAGAGGTTTTCCATGCCATTTATCAGTCATAATATCTAAGGCAGCAATTTTAGCATGGGTTTTCAAGCACTTAGCTTTTTCTGCGGGTGTTTCTAGTTTGTCTAATTCTTGAATTTGTTGTAATTGGAATTCACTTAGATATTCCTTTGCCTGTTTTGTTACTGAGTAAGATGCTTTCTTGCTTTCATGTTTTGAGACAAGTTTTAGCATCCAGTCCTCAGAGTTTTTCAGATAGGTGTCTAGGCCAATTGTGGCTACCTTCATTGTTAATGCCAGCTGTAGAAGTCCACGGCCTCCCTCTTTTCTTGACAGATAAAGACGTTCTATATCTGCCTTAGGATGGTGCATTCTATGCATTGTCAACAGTTTTCGTATTTTTCTGTCAACATTACATATTTCAGTAATTGACCAGTTAACGATATTGAAACTGTAAGTCACTACTGGTATGGCTAGAGCATTGATCGCTTCGATCCTGTTTCTTGCGTTCAGCTCTGTCTTCAGTATTGCTCTCACCCTACGATAACATTCTCTTATGATCCTTTCCATCATCACTGAATGCTTGATATTGTTCCCTTCAATTACCCCTAGGTATTTGTAGCTCTCCGCTGGTTCTAACTCTTTTATGACATTTTGCTGTTCAAGGTTCACATTAGATGTTTTTGTCATTTTTCCTTTGATAAAGGTAGCTTTTGCACATTTATCAAGGCCAAATTGCATCCTGATGTCATCACTGAATTGTTTAACAATCGCTAGTAGGCCTTTGAGTTGTTGGTCATTTTTTGCAAAGAGCTTTAAGTCATCCATGTAAATGAGATGATTTATATTTTTATCAAATATTTTATAACCATACTGTACATCGTTGAGAAATTTTGAGAGAGGTATTAAGGCTAGACAGAAGAGGAGTGGTGATAGTGAGTCACCCTGGAAAATGTCACATGAAATTCTTACATCTCCAGCATTTAGAGATTCATTGTCATTGTTCAACGTCAGTGTGGTTCTCCATGATCTCATACTTACAGATAAAAAGTTCCGCAGAGTAGGAGCTATTTTATACATTTCCAGACATTTCCTAATCTAGCTATGTGGTAGGTTATCAAAGGCCTTTTTATAGTCTATCCAGGCTATTGACAAGTTTTTGTGTCGCTTGTGACAATCTTCTAAGATCATCTTATTGATGAGTAGTTGATCTTTACAACCATAAGATTCACGTTTACATCCCTTTTGCTCATTAGGGAATATGCTACTTTTTATTAAAATACTAAAGGTATACCCAGTTAGGACAGATATTAGCGTCTTATACATTGTTATTATTATTATTATTATTATTATTATTATTAAGGTGGCGAGCTGGCAGAATCATTAGTATGCTGGATGAAATGTCTAGCTGTATTTACAGCCATTGAGAGAGGCTCTTAAAATATTATGACCAGTGACAGAGGTTCTTAAAATGTCATTATCAGTGATAGAGTTTCTTTGAATCTCTTGACTTGTGACAGAGGGCCTTAGAATATTGTGGGCAGATACAGAGGCTCTTAAGATATTGTAGCCAGTGATGGAAGCCTCTAAAATGTCATGGCCACTGATATATGCTCTTAAAATGCCATAGCCAGAGACACAAGACATTAAAATGTCATGGCTGTTGACAGAGACTCTTAAAATATCATGGCTACTGCCCTTTCCCTTTTGGTAAGAGAAAGTCAATTATCTAAAATAAGGAACTGAAGTGAGGTCAATGATCGACTTCTGTAAGAGGTTAGCTGGGCTCTTGTAAGTAAAAATCATTGGAGTTTGGTAGTTTAAAACATTGATTTCTTTGGATAACTTGAGGAAATGAATTATGACATGAGAGAAGCCTATCCTTGATACTTGGGGTGTAGACAAAGCAAAAAAAGGTTTGTTTTTAGAGGTAGTTTGCTATTTATTTACACATACTGCATTTTCATTTCAAAATAACCATCAAACACAAATATAGCACACGGTAAAACATTCTCACATGAAGCAATAAAAAACAGCACTAAAACAAAATATACAATGAGATGAATAAAAACAAGAGCATGGCTGTACAGTAAGAAGTGGATTTAGTAGGTGGAAATTAAAAGGAGCTTGTCATGTACTCACACATACACACACACACATATATATATGTATGTATGTCATTCAGTTTTAATTCAAGATTTCTTGCCAATAGAGAAAAGGTTCTAACTTAGATCCAAGGCTCCACAAGCATGTATGTATGTATGTATGTATGTATGTATGCATGCATGTATGTAAGTGTGTGTATGTATGTATGTATGTATGTATGTATGTAAGTGTGTGTATATCTTTGTGTTTCACTTGACAACTTGTAACTTAACAGTTTTGGCAAAAAAGTGCAAGAGTATAATTACCAGGATTACAAAGAAAACAATGTACTGGAAGCAATTCGTTCGACTAAAACCCTTCCAGATGGTGTCCAAGCATGGCCACAATCCAATGACAGAAACGCATAAAAAATAACAGATTTAAATGAACAACTGATACATAAAAACATATTCTAAACAACTTAACGGGTAGTTTTGAATATATTGATAATAACAATATCAGCTGTTTGATGAGCTTTGTACTTTAAATTACACATACACTTAGTGCTTTAAATAAATTTTGGTAGAATTCTGGTTAAACACCCCATATAAGCCCTCATAAGCTTTTTATTATTGGAATTTTCAGAAAAGTTTTGCAAATTTGTGTTCTACATACAGGAATTCATCCAATTATGAAAAAAAAAAAAAAGAAATGAATTGTTAATTTTTTAAAACCCCTAGAAGTTGCATTCTTTTTTTAATTATTTCTTAAATCAGAGTTTAAATACGGATAGTCCAAATTTTTTGCTTAAATACCAGCAATAGTCCCCTCTTGGGTGCATCATCATTCCATTAAATGTGTTTGTGAGGAGAAAAGTGTAGAAAAACATTAATACATGTCAGAGTGACAAAGGAAGAAGGAAGGTATCAGGTGGTTGTAAGCTGTGCTAAAAATAACAGCTAAATCGCTCTTAAATCACACACACAATTTTTTTTTTTTAACTTCATTATTGTATGAATTCCTTTGTGTAGAACACAGATTCGCAAAACTTTCCTGAAAATTACCAAAAATCAAAAATTTGAGGGTTATATGGAATGCTTAAACTAGAATTCTGCTCAAATTTTTGCCCAATTTTGGCAGAAACAAAACAAAGTTCTCAGTCAAAAATTATTGAGAGACTTTTGCAAGATCGAACAGTGTTTTTTTGTGGTAGAATTTCATTATATATATATGTATATATATATATATATATATATATATATATATATATATATATATATATATATATTAATTCTTCTTTCCCCTTCGGACTCAACGCAGCCTTCTCTTCCTTATGACTCTCCCCTTTACGTCTCTGCAACACGTTACATAATTTTTTTTTTTTAACCCCCCCCCCGTCCCCTTTACATTATATCCATTATTCTCTTGTTATTACACTTACTTTTTTCCACTTTTTATCTCACCACTACCTACACGCACACATACCCACACACCTTACATATATACCGCCCACATACATATACCGCCGACATACATATACCGCTCACATACATGACAAACATACATACGCGCCCTCACACACACATAGCCGAACGCACATATATACACACACACACCCATATATACGCGCACACCTACATACACAGCCGCATACACATGCACACACATACACACAGGAGTGCACACACAAAATAACACACATACCTGGCACACATACGCACGCACACACATAAACACACACATACACACCCCTCACATACATAAAACCACACACACACACACACACATACACAACACACATACACATATACACACATGCACACATACACACATGCACACATACACACACACCTCTCACATACACAATACTCACTCACATACATAACACACACGCACGCACGAAAACATACACAATGTACACATACACGCACGCACAAAAAATATACACACACGCGCACACGGAAACACATACAGATACACATAAACACACACACACCCGTACCTAACACTCACAATCCCACACACACACGCACATCCACACATATACACACACACGCACACACCCACATACACACACACTTCTCACCAACACTACACACTCACAGACACGCATACAATCATACACACATGGGCATAAACAACACACGCATATACAATAGCAAACGCACGCACACACACGTACACAGCAACGCACATACACACAACATACACATAAACACACACGCACGCACAGAAAACATACACATACACACACGCGCACATACAAAATACACACACACACGTACACGTACCTAACACCTACAACCCCACACAAACACGAACACACACACACTCAAATAACCACCTGTTGACCTTCTACCTACACTGTCTACAGCGTCCACTAACCAGTCCTGCTACTAATTTCTTCCACTACGTCATACACACACACACACACACAAACACACTAACAGATAAACCACCAAACCATGCACACACACACACACACACACACACACAGATACATACGCACACACACGTTCTGTTATCACACACACACTCGCAGACTTTCGCACACGCACAGATTCATCTCCCTTTTTCACTCTCCTATCTTAGAAAGAACTTTCCCCCACCACCTCCTCTTCCGGTCCTTTCATAATGTAACCTCGTGGGCATCGGTACCATTTTCCTCTTTCTCCGTTCTTCCATTCTCCGAACTTTCCATCCTTCCGACGAAGGGCTACGCCCGAAACGTCATACACTCTCTCTTTCCTTTCCTGAGCGTCCAATAATACTATCCATATCACGTCCTCACTTTGTTGTTTTTTTGTTTTTTTGTTATTGTTTTTTTAAACTATATATATATATATATGTGTATATATATAAATATATAGTTTTAGGGAAAAGAACCATTATTATATTATCTTTTTCTTATGATATTTACTTTGTATTATATTATACTAATTTATTGTGCCTTTAATTATTAATTTTTCTATATGTGATAGTGGATTTTCATCGATGAGTTCATGGAACTTGGTTCTTTTCCCTAAAACTATATATTTATATATATATTTTAATCTGTAAAGCTCAATTTAATTTTAATTTTTTATAAATTGATTTTAATTGAGTTTTTACCTGTAATTTTGGATTTTGTCCCTATTATTATTATTATTATTATTATTATTATTATATATACATACATACATACATATATATATATATATATATATATATATATATATATATATATATATATATATATATATATATGTATGTATGTATAATATTAGGGATAAAATTCCAAATTTACAGATAAAAACTCAATTCAATTCAATTTATTAAAAATTAAAATTAAATTAAGTTTCACAGTATAAAATATAAATATATAGTTTTAGAGAACAGAACTAAGGTTCATGAACTCATCGATGAAAATCCACAGTCACATATAGAAAATTAATAAGTAAAAGCACAATAAATAAGTATAATATAATACAAAGTAAATATCATAAGATAATGATAATAAAACGACTACTCGTGTTTCATAACCAAATTTTCAAATAGAAAAAATCGTTAAATCGATTAGAACTATCGAAAATCAATCCTATTAAAAAATATAGCTAATCTTCAGGTCAAATTACAACAATGATAATAATAAAAGAATGTATATATCAACAAAAAATAAATAACAAATGAATGTATATAAAATACTTATTATATCAAGATAGAAAAATATTATTAAAAATATCAAAATTATAAACGTTCCATAATTAAATTTACATTTGTTATAATATAAACTAACAGAAATATTATTTTCAAAATCTAATTTTATCGAATCTTTCGTTTAAAATACAATTTATACGAAGTTTTAGGTTAAATTAATAAAGATAGACGTAATACATATCTAAACGATGCTATAGTTTAAACTAAAAGATTTTAGACTAAAACGTTTATTAGAAAGAAGTCTCGTGAAAATATTGTGTAAAAAAAAAGAATAGAATAAAAAGATATAAAAACATGAATGAAAATTTTATTATGAATGAAAGATTAAACATTATATAACTTAAATCATAATAAAACAATTAACTATATTGTAAACATTTAATTGAACTTTAAAATCTAAATAATTATAGATTCAAAAGAATAATATTAAGAAACAATATATACTAACAGAAATATTATATGCAAATCTTATCTTAACGAAATTTTAGGTTAAACTAAAATTATAATTATAAACGTAAAATATAAATCAACAAAAATTAATTTGTACAAATTAATATATAAAAGCAATTATATCACCATTAAATAAAGGAAAAAACATTTAACAAGATTATTGAATAGAAATATAAAATTTATCTAATCAAAACTTTGGTATAAATAAAATTAGAAATGTTGTACTATTGACTAAACATTTATTAGAAAATAAACTAATAATCAAAGAAATTAAATAAAAAGACTACATATTTATCCCATAAAACAAAAAGAAATATTAAACAGTATTAATGGAAAAAAATTCATACCTAATCTAATCGATGTCTTGGTTTAGGTTAAGATGATAAACTTACTACTATTAATACGGTGTTAAAAAGGTATCGACTAAAATTATCTTTAAAAGTCAATTGAATTAATAAAAATACATATTTTTTTCAAACAATGATATAAAGTCATTTAACAAAGGTAAAACGATACTTATCGCTACGATGCTGTAGTTTAAACTAAAATTTAGACGTTAAATCCAGAACTAAAGCGTTTATTAGAAAGAGGTCGCGTGAAGATATTACGTTAAGAAAAAGAATAGAATAAAGAGATATAAAAACATGAATGAAAGTATCATTTATAAAATCATGAATGAAAAATTTAAACGTTAAATAACTTACATCATAATAAAACAATTAGCTATATTATAAACATTTTAATGAACATTAAAGTCTAAGGGATTATAAATTCTAAATAATAAGACTAAGAAACATAACTTAAATAATATATATGAAATAAGCTAAAATACTGTTATTAAGTTAATGCATTAAAATATTTATATTATTAATCTTATAAAAATCGTAGTGTCGTTATAATATTAAATCCTTAAATTCACTAAAATATTAACATACCAATAAATACACAATTAATAAATATAAATTATAACTACTACATTTAGTAAAAAGGAGGAATGGTATAAACAAACACACACACATATACACATACACACACACATATATATCAACATACATATATATACACATACACTCATATATATATATATATATATATATATATACACACTTAAACTCACACACAAATATATATAAAAAAGACAATTAGCTAAAATTATTATATAAATAAAGTAATTTATGTCTGCATTTAATTTTTCGTTCATCAAAAGAATTAATTAAAGTATTATAATTATTAAATAATATCTCCTTAAATTCATTAGTACATAAATTACAAAAATTATTACCTATACGATAGGATTTCGCCTTACAAACTATCTCCCATTTTAAAATGTAGTTAATATTTTTAGATTTAAGTTCCCAAATATATATTACTAAGGCCAGTAGAATTAATCAAATTTCTATTCTTAAATGAGTGCATATATTGAGCCACTCGTAATTTAATTTTATTAGAAGTCGATCCTATATAAATCTTATTTAAATTATAACCATAATGTTTATTCCCGTCCATTAAATTCACTATGTATTTATACACGACATCCATCAAATTGTATTTATTATTAAATTTTAAATTTAGTCTTATCTCTACATGTACAATTAATTATATCCTGGTCCACATTATTATTATTATTATTATTAGAATAAGTATTAAATTTATATTTATAATACTTATTTAACTTAAATCTATTAAAAGAAGAGATAATGTTAGCAACATTATTAGTAGTAAAATTTTTAGTAGAAAATATATTATAATATTTCTTATTATTTCTAAGGAAAATATCAAAAACTTTAAAAAATTCTTTAATAATGTTAGTTTTAACTTGAACGCCGTATGGAATGATTAGCCAGAGTTTGTTCTTATTATAGATATTATTGTATTTATTATTTATATTATTAAATTTATTATTATCATTAAAAAATTTAAAATTAAATCTATTATTGTTTCCTATTTCGTTACTGCCCACAAGGGGCTACACACAGAGGGGACAAACAAGGACAGACAAACGGATTAAGGCGATTATATCTAACCCAGTGCGTAACTGGTACTTATTTAATCGACCCCGAAAGGATGAAAGGCAAAGTCGACCTCGGCGGAATTTGAACTCAGAACGTAGCGACAGACGAAATACCGCTAAGCATTTCGCCCAGCGTGCTAACGTTTCTGCAAGCTCGCAGAATTGTTTCCATTACAATTATGTTTATGTTTATGTAATTTATTATCATAATACCTATTATTCTTATCATAGTATGTATGTATGTATATATATATATATATATATATATATATATATATATATATATATACACACACACATATATTCTTATCATAAATATAAAGGTTATGTTTATCAAAAAGATCATTACTATTATAATCATTACTAATAAAATTATAATTATACTTTGGATTATTAAAAAAAATTATACATATATATATATATATATATATATATACATACACGCATATACACACATATATATATATATATATACACATATACACACACACACACAGACACACCCACACACATATATATATATGTATGTATAAAGAGAAGACCACTAGGTGGACGGCTAATGTGCTAGAAGAAGATCACATTCTTCAAGCACATTAGCCGTCCACCTTGTGGTCTCCTTTATATATACATATACAATAATCCTTTGAGATCTTAGATAATTTTTCTGAATCTCCTGATTCTTTTAATGTGCTAGTTCCATGGTATTAAATTGATATTAATTAACATCCAATTTTTACCTTACTGTTTTAATTTATATATACACACACACACACACACATATATATATATATATTGTTGTCTGTTATTTACTGTTTGCTATGGATTAATCAAATCTGACCCTGAAGAGATACAATATTCCATATTTTATAACATACAGGAGTGAGTCGGTATATTGCATCGAAATGTTCAAAGTCATTAATAAAGTTTTTACAATGGTTCGCGTTATAACTCTTATTTAAATTGACATGCACGCAAAATTGTATGGTTAACAACCTTTCATATGAGAATTTTGCTACGTTGATAAAAGGTACAATATTTTTATCAAATTTTTGATAGAGATCTATAAATACATATTTTTTAATTTTTAATTTTTTTAATTATAGTTTCAGCTTAGAGCTGCGGCCATGCTGATGCACCGCCGTGTTGCTACACTGTTATTACAGGGAGCCTCTTACAATATGTGGCACTTGGTGAAAAATGGAGTTTGATTTAGCAACCCTCATTTGCACCTCCTGCCGCGAGGTAGGTTCATCTGGGACTCTCGACAGGAAGAGGTTCAGCTTTGATTTAAAAACCCCTACATCTACTTTGTGCAGGTTCCTCAGGCTCTTTGGGAGAATATTAAAAAGCTGTGGGCCCTTGAAACCCAAACTGTTGCAGTAACTGGTCCTGAAGTGCGATGGCATTGCTGGGATCTTTGGCACTATGCAGTGTCGTCCCGTTCTAGCATTGGTGTAGCTTTCAATGCCAAAATTTGGCACAATTCCTTCCAGGATCTTCCAGATGTATATTACTGCATACCTCTCCCGCCTTCTCTCCAGGGAGTAGAGTCTTAGCTGTTTCAGCCTTTCCCAGTAGCTGACCAGTTGCAAAGAGACAATCTTCTTTGTGAATCTTCTCTGGATTGCTTCAAGGTCTGCTGTTAATTTCACATTGCTGGGTGACCACAGCTGTGAGCAGTAATCCAGGCGGCTGAGGACGAATGTCCTCCAGAGGATCATCATGGTTTCCTTATCTCTGGTTCTGAATGTTCTCAGGATCCATCCAGCCAATCGTCTGCACTTTCTTGCCATCCTGGTAATGTGCACTTGGAAAGAGGCATCATCACTCATGTCGATACCCAGGTCCCTCACTGATTTAGGCTCTGGGATTGAAATTCCCTGCGGACCAGTGTACTCTGTAAGTTTCGTATTCAGTTTTGGGCGTTGGTAGCGCAGGGCTTGGAATTTTTCAGCATTAAACTACATATTATTATCCTCAGCCCATCTGTAAACTGAGTCCAACTCCTGCTGCAGGTGTGCAACATCACTGGAGTTCTGTATTTGTATTTTCTGCGAGACTTTCGTATCGTCTGCGTAGCTTGCAAGTGTGGCTATCCGGGCACTTGAAGGCATATCTGAGAGAGCGACTATAAAAAGCAATGGTCCCAAGACAGTGCCCTGTGGAACACCGCTCATTATTTGTGTTTTCATAGAGGTGGCTCCATTAGCCACTACTGCCTGACTTCTATTTTCAGAAAGTCATGTAACCACACTCCAAGTTTTCCAGCTATGCCAAGATCACGCAGTTTGTGGCATATCACACCATGATCCACTTTGTCAAAAGCTTTTGCAAAATCAAGGTATATTACATCCACATTTGAGTTGTTGAGTAACTGCCTCAACACCCAGTCATAATGTTGTAAGAGCTGGGTCAGGCAGCTCCTACCTGGTCGAAAGCCATGTTGGGTATCACTCAGCAATTTATTTTCTTCAAGGAATGCGATTAGTTTTCTTCTGACTATCCTTTCCATGACTTTGCTGATGTGTGAAGTCAGAGAGATAGGCCTATAGTTTTTGGCATCTGCTCTGCTTCCCCCTTTATGGATTGGGCATATTATTCCCTCCTTCAGCTTGCTTGGCAGTCTTCCGTTTGCGAGAAAGCTCTGGAAGAGGATCTGGAGGGGTTTTGGCAAGGCATGTTTACACGATTTAAGGAGGATTGCTGGGAAACCATCAGGGCCAGCAGTTGAGTTTGTGTCCACTTCATGTATAGCTAGTAGTACATCTTCTTCGCTAATGTTGATGTATTCCATTGTAACTGTCTCACTGGTTATAGGGGAGGTAGCAAAGAAGTTCACTGGTTCGTTCACTTGTCTGTGCTCCAATGGAGTGGTGAAGACACTTTTGAATTGCTCATTCAGTACTTCACTGATCCTAGTTGGACTGTCTGTGAGGGAGCCATCCTCTTCGGAGAGGGGTCCAATCTTGCAGCGTACTGAGGCTGTTTCTTTTGCGTAATGAAAGAAGGCCTTTGGGTTTGACTTAATGTTTTTTTTATAACCCAGGCTTCTTTGTCTGCTCTCTCTCTCACATAGGATTGTTGCAGCCTTTTTTCAATCTCCATCAGTGTCGTTTTTAGGCGGGACCTTTGGCCATTCTTGGGATGCTGGTTGAGTCGATTTGCAACTTTTGTCCGTCGTCTCATGAGGATCTTCCTCTCCCTTGGAATCTTGTTCCTATTTGTTTTGGCCTTGTGCTCTGGGACATATTTCTGGCATATGGCTTGCACAGTAGACATGAAACATTCTAATTTCATGTCAATGTCTGGTGTGGAGAGACATTTTGGCCAATCCTCTCTGAGGATCTATTTCTGGATCGATTTCCAGTCCGCTTTGTGGAAGTTCAAATTGGAGAGATTTTGGGTGCTTCCTTTAGGCTGTATGTCTCTGGTTTCTTTCGGCCCAAACATAGACAGCTCTATTATGTTGTGATCCGAAACTAATGTCGGCGTCACTTTCACATCATGAATGATGTCCGTATTGTTCGTGAAGCAGAGATCTAGAATGTTATTCGCTCTAGTTGGTCTGAGAACAGCTTGCTCCATGAATAGGGCATTGGTGAGGTTGAGCAGGCATTCCACCTGTGCTTGCTTGCGATAAGTCATTCCTGAGAGTATGAGACCTTCGGGCCATTTGACGTTGGGGAAGTTGAAATCACCCATAAGAAATATGGTCACATGGTGTTCCAGTTTCATGAGGATTTCTTTAATTCTAGTGAGGCAATCTTCAAATTTGCATATGTGGTTTGGAGCATCCGGTGGGCAATATGTATTGCATATGACTATATTATGTTGTCTTATGTATACAATTTGGGTGTCGCATACCGAATTTGAGTATGACAGTAAAACCTGGGGTGTGAGGTCGTCACGGATGTATACAGCAACTCCACCATGGCTCCTTTCCCTTCTGTCTGTTCGCAGTATGACATATTTTGGTACGTGTACTTCTCCATCCTTTATATCAGGGTTGAGGTGAGTTTCCATGAGTGCTATGCATAGGGCTTGATTGCATGCAGCAAGGTCTCTCAGGAAAGAAATTTTGCTTTTATTATTATAATGCAACAGGCCCCCAATATTTAGTAAAAATATTGGCGTGATGCCTGTGCAGGCGTTAGGGGAGGCCATCCCATGTCTGTTGACTGTGGTGGTCTTGCGCAGTGGTGGGCAAGGTTCCTCATCTGTGCTTGGTGTAGCCACGTCAGCTGCTGCACAATCTTTTGCGCCATGCACAAAAAAGACTCTTGCTCAGCTGCTGCGTTGCGTATGATTTCTGAAGAGCGCACGTCCTTGAATTTTCTCCTTGGGGACATCTGTCGTCTTTCCTCAGGGAAGTTTTTATCCTTTAAACCTTTGTAGTTTTGGCGAGGTGTCGGGTGGGCAAACCGGCGGTTTTTGCCGTCTTCCCCATGCCAACATTTGCCTTGCAGGTAAAATTTGCAAGTTTTGGGGTGCCTTCCAAATTTCTTCTTTCCTTTGGTATCTTGGATGGCATCGGATCCACCTTGGGATTTTCTACTTTTTGTTCTTCCTTTTCTTGGGGGTACTATTTTCCTCTGGTTATCTATTGGGGTGAGGGCTCCTTTCCTTTGTAGGACCACTGGCACAGAGGGGCTTCTATTTGCTGCTTCCTTGGCTCCCCTATCCTTTTCTGCCTGGTTGTTCATAGGAGTGGGTGATCCATTCTTTTGAGGAGATCCATTTTTTGAGGAGCCACATATATATATATATGTATTTATTAGACTAATTTTCTTTTTTGACACCGGGTCAAACACTATAGTTTAGAGGCCATGGACTGACGATGTGTGACGATGTAAATGTTCCGAGTCCTCTCCCCACCCCGCCTTTCGCGAGAGCGCATTTTGTTTTTCATATTCGTTCAGAGCAAGTCGTTTTACATCTATTACACTATTTTTCTCTTGTTTCTTGGCTCCGGTGAGGCGTCTCGGAACATTCACGATGTGAATGTTCCGAGTCCCCTCCCCACCCACCCCGTTCGCGAGCGCGCATTTTTTCTTCATATGTGTTCTCAGCAAGTTGTTTTACACCTATTAGACTAATTTTTTAAAGTTTTGTCACCAGGTCAAACGCTTTAGTTTGACCAACTTTTGAATACAATAAAGGGCTTGGTGATATATTCTTCCACAAATCTTCTGATTGACTCTGTTATATGTTCATGTCTATTTGTATGTATAGGTATACGTATATATGAATATATCTCCATGATTAGTGCTATTTTGTTAAGCGCATTTAGTAGACAGTATGAACTGTGAATAAAGCGAAAACGTACAGTGTGTATCACTCCGCCGTACATATACAGTTGTTAACATGCTATGTAAATAAACACTACAATTATAATAACGCCTTCAATGAGTTGTTTTATTGTCCCAATACAAACCAAAGAAAACATAACATGGTAGCAGTGATAAATACTTAATCGAAAACCGTGCCAATACAACAAAACAGGAAGACAGCAAGTTTGAATTTAACAAACTGAATATCGCTTAGTCTTCGGACACATACGAGAATCCGAAATGGTGACCACCGTCGACGTGCAGATGAATCTACATCCGACCATGAACTGGGACGCCAATGATGTCGTGGAGGCGTTCAAGAAATTCAAACAGAAAAGTCAGTTGGCTTCCAAAAGCTTCCTGAAAGGTACAACTGCCGACGAAAAGGTAAGCTACATGCTTCTATGGATGAGAGAGAAGGGTTTAGACTTATTCAGTAGTTGAGATATGTCAGAATCGGATTACAATAATCCAGAGAACTTTTAGAGAAATTTGAAAGACACCTAGAGCCCAGATCAAACCATAGAATTCATAGGTACGAATTCCAGGGTCTGAAACAAGACCCCCAAGAAACAATTGACAACTTCCTGTCCAGACCAAAAAATGTTGCTGAGAAAAGCAGATCCAAAGACAAGGACGAAAGGATTGTTGATCAATTTATATGGAGGTGTGCTCACCAAGAAATCCAAAAATTCCTCATCGGTAAGGACGCTCTCCAGTTGATAGAGCAGTAGACACTGCAAGAGCATCTGAAGCTACTACAAAACAAATAGCTTCACTTAGCTTTCAAACAAATACAATGGGCAATAGTGTAGATATTATCTCTAGACATGGGATGAAATGTATCCACAAGCAGAGAACATGCCAATACTGTGGTACAGAGCATGAGTTCAATGACTGGAGGATATTCCTACATTTGGTACACACTGCAAAGTATGTGGAAAGCCCAACTACTGGGAAAAATGTGTAGATTAACAAAATCTCACAAATACAAGCTCCAGCTTTCAAAGAGGAGTGGAAAGAAAAGTACAAAGAAGTGTACATGCCCAACAACAGGAAGAAAACACCTCAGAGGAGGAATTCTTAGCAGCCGGCACAATAAATGTATATGAAATGGGAAACGGCAACCGGAAAAAAAAATGAGGCATACACAACAATACAAATCCAAAAGCAGTCAGGCAAGAAATGAATAAACATTGACTTAAGCTAAAGATTGACACTGGAGCCCAGAGCAATATCTTGCCTGTCAATCTCTACAAAAAGATGTTTCCAGAACACATAACACAAGAGGTTAAGGTCAAAGAAGGAATCCTCACACCGAGTGATGCAATCTTGATTGCATATAGAAGTACCAGGATTTCACAACTGGGCAAAACAACCATTATAGGGACACACAAAGGAAGAAAAATCAAGTGTTCTTATGTCATAAGAACAGAAGGACCCGCAATTCTTGGACTTAATACCTGTCAAAAGCTCAACATTGTGTCAAACAACAGTGAAGTGAAGGTAGTTCTGGGCAGGATTGCTTATCAAAGACCGACCACCAATAAGAAATACAGATGAACTGATGAGCATGTACCCAGAATGTTTTGATGATACAGTTGGGTGTTTTGAGAAGTATTGGTACCATATAACAGTCGATCCCTATGTCAAGCCGGTTGTCCACCCACCTTGCTGTGTTCCACTAGAATTAAGAGAGAAGCTAAAGGCAGAGTTGGACAGAATGGAAAAATGACGCAAGCAACCGATTGGGTGAATTCAATTGTAATTAAAGAAAAACCCAATGGTACCCTAAGAATATGCCTTGACTCCAGGAATCTGAACAAGGCATTAAAATGAGATTATTATCCAATTCCAACCCTTGAAGAAATCATACCATCATTAGCTGGATCTAAGATATTCAGCAAACTGGATGCCAGAATCATCCATGCTCACTACATTCAACACACCATTTGACAGATATAGATTCAACCGATTCCCATTTAGGTTGAATGTGAACCAAGTTATCTTCCAGCGCCAAGTAGATGAGACCCCACATAACTACAATCTACATGAAGCTATGAAGAAAACCCTACAAACAGGTATCAAAGCCAATGCAGACAAATGTGCGATCAAAACAAAAGAATGCAAATTCTTTGGAATGATATACTCTGCAGAGATAGTGCAACCAGACCCCACAAAAGTGGAAGCCATCAGTCACATCAAAGAACACAAAGATAAGAAAGAACTCAGAAGCTTCCTGGGACTCATCCACTACATCGAGCCTTCATGCTTCTATGAGAGGAGTTGCTGCAGTATTGATACAAGAAGGAAACTAACTGGAGCAGACATCTTTGAAGCTTTGTTGAAAATTATATCAGAAATGAAGTTTGATTTTTTGAAGCTAATTGATATCACGACTGATGGTGCCCCAGCAATGGTAGGACAAAAAGCTTAGTTTGCACTACTGCAAGAACATATAGAAAGCCTTGGAATCACACATAAACTTGTTAAAATTCATTGCGTTACCCATCAAGAGACATTGTGTACCAAGTCTTTGAAATTTCAGAATGCCATGGATATTGTTGTGAAGGTTGGGAATCTGATCCTATCTCGTGGATTAAAGCATTGTCAATTTAAACAGTTTTTGCTAGATACTGAGGTAACCTTGCTTATTTCTGCAATATACACTGGTTTAACTGAGGATCAATACTAAAAAGAGTACTTGCCTTACACAAAGAGGTGGCAATATTTCTCGAAAGCAAACATGTAGACAGTTCACATTTTCGAGATCCTGATTGGCTTGCAACTTTGGCATTTATTGTGGATATTGTGACTCATTTAAATAACTTAAATTTACAACTTCAAGATAAAACTCAGCTTGTAAATGAAATGTATAACCGTATTGTTGCCTTTGAAAAAAAGCTACAGTTGTGGGAACATCAACTTTGAAATAAAAATTATATGCAATTTCCATCATTTCAAGGAAGGAAACCACAGAGTTCAGAGGTATTTGTGAATATAATCCAGGATTTGAGAAATGAATTTGCATCACACTTTGCTGACTTTCATCTGCATGCAAATCAGTTTAAATTGTTTGCTACACCATTTGATGTGGAGGTGGAGACAGTATCAGAATGTTTTCAAATGGAATTGATTGATATGCAGTGTGGCGGCTTATTGAGATCTAAATGTAATTCTAAAGATGTTTCATTGATTGACTTCTATGCAGAATATATTTTTCCAACTGGGAAGTATACCAAGTTAGTGAATCCTGTAAAAAAGATGGCATCTTTGTTAGGAAGTACTTACCAGTGTGAGCAATCAGTTTCCAAACTGAAGTAAACTAAGAACAATTGGAGCACAAAATTAACTGATAATCATCTTGATAATATTTTGCTCTTGGCATCAACAAGTTTGAAGCCTAATATTGAGAAGCTTTCAAGGAACAAAAAATATCAAGTTTCTCATTAATATTTTGGCTGCTATGTATTTTTAAGATTTTTTTAAACATATGATTCCAACGATTTCTTAACCACATTTCTCTGTGGTTAATACAAATTATTTTTAAGAATAGTCAACACTTGTGGTTAAATTTTAGCTTGTGTAATTTTCCATAATTATTCTTTTATGGAATTCATTTCAGTCCACTATCTGTCATCAATACTTGATCTGACCTGTGAAAGCAAAGAAGTTGCAGACCCTTGTTCTAAAGCATAGAGCAGAAATGAATTTGCATAAGGGTATGCCCTGGCATGTGCCACCATCTATATCTCTCTCTTCCTTTACTCAAGTATCCCATTTATATTCTGATTCCTATCCCTTGTGAGTATGCCTGGCACTTTGCCACCATCTCTATCCTGCTGTTTCCCACACTCTCTCTCCTCCTGCTCTTCCCTCAGGTTGGGTAACCATATATCTCCTTTGTAGCAGCACCTCTCTCTCCGGATGTGTAACCATGTACCTTCTCTACAGCAAGACTCCTGTTTCTGTCTCTGTCTCACTATAACCTATCATAATCTGACACAAAATCACCTCCTCCATTTCCCCCTCTCCTCTCAAAAGACCTCACCTGTGCTTGTGCCATATAAAAAGCACTACTTCCACTCTGCTGAGTGATTGGTGTTAGGAAGGGCATCCAGCTGTAAAAATCCTGTCAAAACAGTCACAGATCCTGGGTGCAGGATTCTGCCTGGCTGGCTTCTGTCAAACTATCCCACCCATGCCAGTATGGAAGGCAGACGTTAAATGATGATGGTGATGATATATATATATATATATCATCATCATCATCATTTAACGTCTGCTTTCCATGCTAGCATGGGTTGGACGATTGACTGAGGACTGGCGAACCAAATGGCTGCACCAGATGGCTCCAATCTGATCTGGCATAGTTTCTATAGCTGGATGGCCTTTCTAACGCCAACCACTCTGAGAGTGTATATATATATATATATAATAAGGAGCAGACAGAATAGCAAAAATCCAAACAATAACATAACTATTCGTTCTTAATATTTTCTGGCAGATTTAAACCTGAATATACTGATCACTGTTGTATTTCATCATAGGACAGCATCTCTCTTCAAATTATATATGTTCATAATGCATGCTATTTATTGACAGAACAGTACATTGAGACACTGCAGTATTTTTACCTTATTGTGTGTCACTTCAGTCAAACCTAATAAGTGTACTGGGTCTAGTCTATAGAACTCAGAAATTTGCTTGCTGATAATTGATGAAGTCTCCTAAACTGATGATGATAATAATTATAATAATAATAATAATAATATTGCTATCCATGGACAACATTAAAATATTCACAAAAAGTGAGGCAGAACTGGACAGCCTAGTCCAGTCTGTGCTGATTTTCTCCAAAGATATTAAGATGGTGTTTGAGTTCTCAAAATGTGCTATGATGGTGATGAGACGAGGAAAGCTTGTCAGGACAGAAGGCATAGATTTGTCAAGTGGTGAGATGATGAAGGCAATTCAACCTCAATCCAGCTATAAATACCTGGGAATATTGAGACAAATGGAATTAAACACAACAACATGAAGGAAAAGACAAAAAGAGAGTGCCTGTGGTGAGAGAAAAATACTGGCTTCAAAGCTGAATGCCAGAAACATAATTTCGGCAATAAACTCACATTTGGTATGGCACTGGAATCTTAAAGTAGACACAGGAGGAGCTGAAGGAGATGGACAGGAAGTTAAAAATGTTCCTAACGATGCATGGAGTCCATCATCCGCATGCAGACACTGATTACTTATACATGAAGAGAGCAACTGGAGGAAGGGAACTGATAAGAGTAGAAGACAGCATGTGTATTGAACTTGAGAGCTTAATGAGGAACCTAACCTAAAGTAAGGAAACCTTGCTAGTGCCTGTTAGGAATGAAGGAGTATTGAAAGCAGAGGAAAAAGGAAAACAAAGGAAGAAGTATGAAAAGGACATGAAGAAGAACTATGCAGCAAGTAACTACACAATCAATTTCATGTAGCCACAACAGAAGTTGCTGGAAAAAATAGGTGGGATTGGCTGAAGAAAGGAACACTAAAAAAAGAAACTGAGAGAACTATACTTGCAGTGCAAAACCAAGCTTTGACGACAAATTGGAGAGTCAACCTTAGGAATAAGCAAGTGTCTCTGCTGTGCTGCATCTCAAATAGAGTGAATAGAACCATAGCCCATATCACAAACAAATTCCCTAGACTTGCCCCAAACCATTACAACTTGTAGTGACGTGATCAGGTAGTGAAAGTGCTACGATGGAAACTGAAAAGTGAGGGCTAGAGAGGAGCAAGGTGTGGTATGAGTTCAAACTGCAGAAAGTGGCACAGTCAGAGACAAGCAAAATCCTCCGGGATTTCCCATTCCAAAAAGATCAGGAGCTAGAGCATAACAGACTGGACGTTGTAGTGGTTTACAAGATGCACTACATGTGCTAAATAGTTGATGTTGCATGCCCTTTGACCCAAGAATAGCCAAGAAGGAATGAAAAAAAAACAGATAAATACAACCCTCTTAAGTACAATATATCTTGGCTATGGAAATGAAGAAGGTGAAGAAAGTGTCAATTATTGTTGAGTCTTTGGGGACAGTATCAGAAGGCATCAAGAGGGATATAAAGGAAATTGGAATAGAGTGCCCAGTAGAAGAACTGTTACAAAAGGTTTTGCCCCCTTGGTACAACCAGAATGATCAGGAAAGTATTAGATAACTGAAAAGAATGGATAGCAGGATATTGTAGGCTACAGGCAGCAAGCCTACTATACATGAAAGACTCTAGGAGTTCCAACAAAACCTGAGATAAAAAGAAATAATAATAATAATAATAATAATAATAATAATAATAATAATAATAATAATAATAATAATAATAACCATTATAATGATAATAATAACAATCAACCATCTCTTGTATATGGATGATCTAAAACTGTACGCTACAAATGATAAACATCTGGAAATATTACTACAGACACTACATGGATTTAGGAATGAAATTAACATGAAATTTGGCTTAGAAAAATATGCCAAAGCAACTGTGAAAAGAGGAAAACTAGTTACGAGTAACAACATGACACTAAATAAAGCAAATGAAATAAGAGAATTAAACCAAAGCCAAACATACAAATACTTAGGAATCACTGAACTAGATACGATACAACATGCACAAATGAAAGAGAAGATAAGAAAGAAATACTATGGATGAATTAGATTAATACTGAAAACTGAGTTCAATCTGAAAAACAAGATAATAGGTTTCAACACTCTAGCCTTCCCAGTTATAAGTTACAGCTACAGTATTCTTAACTGGACTCTAAATGAAGTAATCAAAATATACAGCAAAACAAGAAAAATAATGACAGGATTTAGGATTTTGAAGGTGGTAGAGACCTTATACAGCTAGAAAACTATTACAAAATAACCTCCATAGGACTATAGGAATACTGAAGTACAAAAGCAAGGAAAACTAATACAAATAACTACAAACACAAACAAAACAAAAAAACTGTCTTCTGTCTTTAAGGAAGCTGACAAACAGAAAACAGAAGTTATAGTAACTAGCAACTATGAAGAAAAAGAAGAAGCAACTGAAATCCAAACTAAAACTGGAACAGCAATGTATCATGATAAAACAATGGCAAGAAAAGCCCCTACATGGCAAATATTGGGTTAAGCTAAACAGAAAAGAAATAGACAAGCAAAATCTCAACAATGGCTGAGAAGCTCAGGACTCAAAGCAGAGACTGAAGGATTTTTAATTGCAGCACAAGATCAAAGCCTTCCTAACAGAAATCACCAAAAACACATAACAAAAAGAAATACAAGTAACGACAGAATATGTGGTGATGGGGAAGTAACAATAAATCATATTATTCCTGGCTGCCAGTCCTGGCTAAGAAGGAATATATTCACATACATGACAGAGTTGGGACCTACACACACTGGAAGCTATGCCAACACTATTGAATAACAACAACAAAAAAGATGGTATAGGCACATGCCAGAAAATGAGAAAGCATACTCTGGAATATGCCAATAAACACAGATAGAGAAATTAAGGCCAATAGGCCAGATATAGTTGTCAGAGATCACCAAGAAAAAAAAATGCTTTCTAATCGATGTATCAATACCAACAGATGACATTTCTCTAAAAGAAATGGAGAAACTTTCAAAATACAAAGATCTGGAAATAGAGGTAACTCGAATGTGGAGCCTAAAAACAAACAATTTCTATTATAGTAGGCATATTAGGTATGGTAAAAAAACATTCAGACAAATACATAACAAAACCACCAGGACATACAAGTATATATAACATACAAAAAAATAGAACTACTAGGCACCACACACATCCTACGTAAAACACTTTCAATACAGCGAAAATAAGAGCACTACAACAAACCACTGCACATACCTATGGCACACAGAGATATACTCGGTTGCACAGTGAAAGCACCTGATAAAAATAAGTCTACTGAATAATAATGATAATAATAATAATAATATATATATATATATATATGTATGTATACGTATATGTATATATATGTGTATATATATATATGTTTGTATGTACATGTATGTGTGTTTTATGCATGTATGGATGTGTGTATATATATATATATATACACATATGCTAGCGTTAGGAAGGGCATCCAGCTGTAGAAACTCTGCCAAATTAGATTGGAGCCTGGTGTTGCCATCCGGTTTCACCAGTCCTCAGTCAAATCGTCCAACCCATGCTAGCATGGAAAGCGGACGTTAAACGATGATGATGATGATGATGATGATGATGATATATATATATATATATATATATATATATATATATATATAGTACCACAATGGAACAAATCACTCAGAGATAGAAAGTTCGCCTTTTGGAAGATGATCCAAAACAACAACAAAGCAGATATATACGAAAACTGGCTCAGTCGGACACTGTTAATTCTCCCATGCAAGCATCAGATCAAAGCCATTACAGATGAACCTGAGGCATAAAGACGCCTCAGGGAAAGAATGGCACTGGAAAAATGAAAATGGAAATAGAACTTCTAAAATTGAGGGCTCAGACGCATGAAGATAAAGTAAAATCCATTGATGAAGAGATCAACCTAGAAATTAGCAAAATGACCCAAGGCCCTGACCTAGAGAAGATCTCCAAACTATGGAAAGAGGTTTGTGATAAAGAAGAACTGAAATCCCTCCAATGCTGGGAAAAAAGCGACACTTGGTTCTCAAACTATGAAACTATCTTTCAAACAGAGTTCGCTTCCAACAACTCTTTCCTGAAAATAAGACAATCAAAACAACACTCAAACACAAATTCAACCAATCTAAAAAATGGAACCATCACCCCTACCAAAAAAAAGAATACAAGACCTAACCCTAACTTTGTAACTCACCAGTGAAACAACATCGGGAGTACCTCAGCTTCAAACAGAGAAATGAAATACCATTACCTGCAGGATAGACATTGCAACCTCCCAACCCCCCATAAGGAGTTACCAACGAAATTTCCGTTCCCACAATCTACTAAACAACCACACACAACAAACCCATACCACATGTAATAATTACCAACAATGGCTCCCTAAAACACCACATCCAAACATGGAATATAGGGACACACCTTTCAATACCCTTCCAAGAACCCACACCATAAATCACAACAGGGCACCCCACAACAACAAGGAACAACTGCATAACAGCTACCATCCCAATCCTCTCAATCATTTTTTAGACCCAATACACAAACACAGAGACACGAGATAGCACCAGACAGACAGACAGGAGGAACTAAAAGTGATAAAAATCGTCACTCTAACTCACAAAGAACTAACAGCAAACCAAATCAACATACACTCCAAAGGGCTCAAGTTCACATCCATCCCTAAATGCCCCAAATACAATGAAATGAAAGAAGACATTGTGGAATTCTGTAGAAAATTATGACTCGCTGAGGAGCTAAATGACAAATACAATGAGAATGAATTGTTAGTCTGAAATAGAAGTAACCGCTACCCTTCAAAAGTGAATATATCTTGAATTACCCATATCAGCATATACACAAACAAAAACGCAAACCAAACTTCAGCAAAAAAGAATGGACTGAGCTAAACAAATTAAAAGATGATAAAACAATAACAATCAAAGAGGCTGATAAAGGGAGAGCAGTGGTCTTAATGGACATGGTATACTATATAACTCTAGTACTATCCATATCAGAAGACACAACATATAAAAAGTTTCAACACTACAGTCAGCAGAAAATAATGAGAAACCTAAAATCTACCGCCTCAGTAACTTTTTAGATACCCTCTTAAAACCATTCTTGAATGAATATCTAGAATGAATATCTAGAATGAATATCTCCTTCAACCTAGCAAAAAGGATTTGTACTATAGTTTCTAATACAATCACCAGGGACACATGACTACACAAACTAAAGGATACACTCATCACCAGGAACTACCCATCATCACTAATTGATATATACTTTCAACGTACCCTACAATTCAACATCCACGAACTCGGACATCCCAAATTAAAGAAGGATTTACAACCAAAAGCCCTACCATACATCTCCACAAACAACCCTCTTAACAATGAAGCCTTTGACACCATCCTCCAAAACATTCCCCTACTAAAAAGGGACCACGGAATGAATTTAATCCTCCAAATGCACACCATCATAAAGAGGAAAAGACAGCCCAAATATATGAAAGGTCTCCTAACAGAAGCTCGAACATGCTCAGCAACAACACTGAAGCTGTCAGTAAAAAAAATGTGGAAGACCTGACTGTGGTATATGTGTCAACCTAATTGAGGGATCAGAATTCTTTTTGAAACAGGGTCAACGTTTCACAGTGAAAAGTAACTCTTATATATATATATATATATATATATATATATATACACACACATGTGTATGTGCATGTATATATATATATATATATATATATATATATATACACACACATGTGTATGTGCATGTATATATATATATATATATATATATATATATATATACACACACACACACATTCATTATGCAATTATGTATGCTTGTCAAGAGCGGGGCTCATTAGGCACCAATGGAGTTGTAAATGCAAAATATAAGCTAGCCCTAGAGCGCACAATGTTCCTAAAGGTCAGCAATGGTCTTCCTCAGTCATGAGTGGACGGCTATCATATATACATATATGTGTGTGTGTGCGCGCACACACACATACACACACACCTTACTGGATAATATCTGAGCACATGGTCTCTTTCATTTCCATCCTTGTCTATTTGACTATCTGGTAAAATGTGTCAATTTCGAATTTCTTATCACTATCTTTACTTCTAAACTCATGTTCCTCAGTATCCAAATGATAAAGGTAGCTCTATACGAAAGGTGAGAAGTCTTGTTATTTCCAGGAGTGACTTACATGTACCTAAACATTCTCAGAGGAAACTCTGTAAAGAGGAAAATAATGAATAGTTCACATTACAATTTCATTATGCAAATTATATCAAATTATTGCTTTGGTGCTTAAACTCAATCATGTGTGTTTTTCTTAACTTCATTAGCGGGTATTTTTGCTTGTTTCTTTTTTCAATGTGAATGTTTCCTCACCTATCCTCTGAGCAAATGCTCATTTTAGCAAGTAAAAGCAACTGAATTCTTCTGCATTAACTATTTTAGCATTTAAACCAGCCATATTTGACCCATATATGCTACCTATTTTATGTTCTAGCCAGCCAAATCCAGCTTATCCATATATAAAATATACAATCACATCATCATAATTTTGAAGCTACAAAATAATGCATGATTAATTAAAAACAATGTAAATATAAAAGCATTATATTTGACAGAATAATCTGAACGCTGAAAGATTAAGAAAAAAGGGTGGTAGGAAAGCATCTTTGATAGTCATATTAATAATATGACTATCAGGGATGGTTATAGTTGCGACATTTTTGATGATAGATTTGCTCCATTATTGAGCTTGACCTCAGGCCAAACAATAACAATGACTACAACATATTAACTTCTAACACTTATCTTCCCAATTTCTTCATTTTCTTTGCCTCTTTCTCTCCTCACTTTCTTTCTTTCTTTCTTCAATATGTGTTCACAAAGGTAACTCAAAGTTGTGACAACTCTGAATATTTGAATAAACATCAATATAGTGAGGAGTTTTAAAGAATATTTGAACATACAAACTTAAACATGTATTGATGTGTGTGTGTGTGTGAGAGAGAGAGAGAGAGAGAGAGAGAGGTGTCATTGTCATCTCACAGTCATCAGCTTTTCATGTCCACTTTCCATGCTGGCATGGGTTAGGAGAGATAGAGAAAGAGCAAGGCAAATAGAATTTATATATCTATTATATTTTCTTTTGAAAAAATTGCATTTAAAATATTCAGTATTTACTTAGTTCTAATCAATATGGACAGGTGTGTATTAATGAGTGTGTGTAAATATTTAAGTAAATGTATATTTGTTTGTTATGTGTGTGTATCCACACAAACATTCAGATTGTCAAAACTAAAAACTTCTTAATTCCATGTTTCATGACACAAAAGTAATCCTGAAAGTTCTGGAAGCAAGCATTTAGAGTGTCAAATGTTTCCCCCTGAAAGATTTACTCTTCTCTACTGTTTGCTGTCTGTCTACCATTATTAATCCAGTGGAACCCAAATGGACAACAGTGCATAGAACTTAAATAGTAGGTTTTAACTTCTACTTGACATTAATTTGAAATGATCTTTGACAAATTATAGGCTTGAAATATTTATATTGCAATTACAGGCATGTTGGTCATCTGAAATTATTGTTGCTTTGTTGTTGTTGTTGCTCATGCCTTCTACATCAAACTGGCCTATAGCCATATGGATTTCAGTCATGATTATTTCATCTTTTATTTCAAGTCAAGTCTATCTAGGACTATATTTTTTGAAATGGTAGGATGTAATTTGAAGGAAATTTGGTTGTTACTTTTCACAGATCAAATGACTGCTTTGAAGAGTCTCTGTATAGAATGGTGCTAAAAGCTTACCTCATGGTCAAGCAAGAGTAGATAACCAGTAGACTGTGTAATGTCCCTCTAGTAAAGTAGGTGCCACTGCTTACATCAGTGTGTGTGACTAGCAACAGCTTCCAGTGAATGGTGGAATAGATATTCCTCAGAAAAGTTATTAGTCCTAACAGAGTTGTTACAACATAACCATCATTATAAGAAATAATTATCAAACTTAAAAAAGAAAGAAATAATAGATTGACATAGTGTATGGCTCTGTAAGAATTATATGACACATATTGGTTTCAAATTTTGGCACAAGGCCAGCAGTTTTGCGGGAGGGGATAAGTCAATTATATCAATTCCAGTGCTCTACCGGTACATATTTTATCAATGCTGAAAAGGATGAAAGGCAAAGTCAACCTCAGCAGAATTAGAACTCCATGTAAGGAATGACAAAATGCCACTAAGCATTTTGCCCAGCATGCTAACAATTCTACTAGTTCACTTCCTTTCATATGATAAATATTAAATGAGACATGAAAGCAGGAAGTTTTCAGGATTGTTAAGAGTGTTGGTCAAAATGCCTGGTGATATTTATTATCACTCATTACGTTTTGAGTTCATATTCTACTCATGTCAACTTTGACTTTCACTCTCTTGGGGTCAATAACACAAAGTACAAGTCAGATATTGACATTAGTGAAATCCCTAGTGCCACTCCCTTCTAATATTGCTGGCCTTGTGCCAAAATTTGAAACACTTCAAAAATGTTTAAAAAATAAACTAGTATAAGAAATAGTCACCTGAGTGTATAAATCCACTTTAAAAGTTTCAAAATTGTGACAATTTTATTGGTTGTGAGGGAATGGTTATTGTCTATTAAACATAAGACTGAAACTATTTGTTTTGCAACAACTAGTTTCTACTGGTGAGAGAAATTAAGCTCGGTGACTAAATACATAATATACTTTTGTTTTGTGATATTTTTATTTCCCAGAATATGGATTCTTTATTTTTCCCTGTAACCACAAATGTCTGAAGAAAATGCATTAGACATGTTAAATTCTTGTCTTGTCTACTTGATAAACCTGAAATTTCTTCTTATTTTGAACTGAAAGAGACAACTGTGTCTAGTGGCAATAGCAACATTATATTTGAAAATTATGTTTTCTTCGAAAATTTCAATAACAGACCTTGAAGATTGATTTTTTTCTCAAATTAAGTTTACAAGTTTGTTTTGCAAGTTGATTTATCAAGTTTGTTGTTCACCATTCTGGATCAGTAACTGTTGTAAACACTTTCAATTTACAATTTTGCTCCCTTGTATTGTAAAATTCTTTTATAAGTTTTTCATATTTAGTTTAAAGAAATTATAATATAATTATAATTTTGTACAGAAGTTGAACAATGTCAAAAGAGTCAATTAAATAAAAAAATTGAAGCCAAAAATTTTGGCAAATGGAAATTAGTTTTAACAGTCAAAAAAAAAACAAAAAACAAATTAAAGAGAAGAACCATTTTGTTTACTGGAACAAAAAGTTGTGCAGGCATAAACACATACTTACTAATGTATATATACAAACTTATATCTACCCAGATATTTGATGATAAACTTACAAATGTTGCCGCACATATTCAATCAGATGAATAAAAGATACTATGATATTCCTTAATGATCTGTGAAGGTGGTATAAACTTTAAGAGAGCATATTTAAAAGAAAATCGTAAATAATAGATAAGATATAAATTCTTTTTTCTTGTTTCTGTCTTTTGTCTATTTTCTACCTTCAAAAATACTTAATGTTATATTTCCAGGAGAACAAAAGTATTAAATAATATACCTCAGAATTTAGCCCTGATTTCTTTAACAATATGCCAGTTTTTGTCCAATCACTACAAGATGGACTAATAATACTATTCTAAGGTAGCTTGTTATCATTATGTAATACAGTAAATACTCACTAATGGTGATCTAATATACATTGCTGCAACCACTTTTATTTCAATCAATTAACCTGGGAAGAGACAGCACCTCTTACTCTACTGATCCGCCAAACCTGTTGGGACGGAAAGACAGGAAAATATTTGCAAAACAGAGCTGGCCTGAATATTTGCAACACAGTTAACTCTTCTAAAAGTAGCCAAGATGCTAGGCAAGAGTGTTAAACCGGGCAATGGACTATTCACACCACACATAACAGCATTTCAACTCAAAATGCAAAGAGCTAGAACAAACATCACAAGGCACCCAATTTGTATTCTTGTATTTCTGTTTATTCACTATCCTGGATTAGATATATTTTACTGATTCTGAAATGATGAAAGTAAATATAACATTGTAGGATTTGAACTCAATATACAGAATGAAACAAACACCACAAGGTAGTGTATTCTCTGCTCTCACAACTCTGTCATCTGGCCATCTTCACAGTTATATATATTGGTATAACCCTTTATTTATTATTATTATGGTCGTATTGTAGTATATATAACTCCTTAGAAGTTACTGAGGGAAGTGTCTTGATCAAATTTATTTCAAAACTGTTTCTAAATAATTCATATACTGGTTCATATATAAGTGTATGTGTATGTGCATGAGTGTATATATATATATATATATATATATATATATATATATATATATATATATCCCATGAAAGATTGATGCTAGATGTGTCGAAATAATTGTCGTGATTAATAAATTCTTGTATATTCCATCTTCTGTCTTTCATTTGCTATATATATATATATATATATATATATGTATATATATAAACAGCAGTTTGCAGTGTTTCACCAAAAAGGAGAATTACAAATGTCACTAAATGTGATTAGGGTGTTAGGAAACACTTACATTGCTAGAAATAAGAGCTAAACTACTCTAATGCTGTAGTTAATGCACATGAATTTAGTGAATCACTAAATCATCCAATTTGGATGATGAAAGCATAAATATTAATAGTGAAGCAAGTCCAGAAAGTGCCAAACAATTAAGCGGTCTTAACTGATAAGGCAATGCATCAGTATTAAGAATTTTCGATCAGCACTTTTCAGACAATTATGGTCCCTGTTAGTGTATATGTTTTCATTCATGTGCATTAACTACAGCATTAGAGCAGTTTAGTTCTTATTTCTAGCAATGTAGGTATTTCCTAATACCTTAGTCATGTTTAGTGACATTTGTATTTCTCATTTTTGGTGAAACATTGCAAACTGCTGTTTATATTAATTTCGTATACATACATTAGCGAATCGCTAAATCATCCAGTTATTTGGATGACGGAAACATAAATACTAATGGCAGCGTTATGTGGCGCCATCATTAATAATAGATCGCTTCTCGGCCATTTTTTGTATTTGTATTTGGAAACCACGTTGTTTACCGCTGCTGTTGTGTGAGTACGTTTCTGTTTGTGTTCGTTCTGTTCTAAATTTAATTGTATTATTGGACTGTTGCTTCACAGTAAATTTCGCCCTATGGAGCTGAAAATTTCTGTGTTATTTTGAACCTGTATTGGTTGAAAATTTTTGTTTCTTGTCTTTTAAGACAAGTTGTTTATAATGGAATTTGACTTATCGTCAATTACTGACTTTCACGGAATGGGACAGACAACAGAAAACGTTCAAAATAAGGAAGTACAGGAAAAACAAAGTTTCTCAGAGGCAGTAAACGGAAGTAGTATTGAATTAAAAGTGGCAATGGATAAACTAATTCAATTTTGAAAATACATACAAAAGTCTAACGAGGAAACCAAACTGGTACTACCCCCTGAAACTGTTAACGCTATACGAGAAAAGATTGTCGTATACAAAATTTATAACGTCAAGGTAAAGAAAATATCAGACGTGAAAAACGAGGTAGTCGAACGGTGCCTGGCACCGATATGGAAAAAAATACGCTACGTTGGCAGAGGAGTTAGAAGTGCAACTATCGAAGCTCACTTCGAATCAGCTAACGTAGCAAAGGAAATGTCTACCCAAACATTAAAAAATGACGTAATTATGCTGCTACCCACTTACATGGGAGGCAGAACAGTGGAAGACATTCCAGTCGGGTACGACGTTATGTGGGTGGCAGAGGCGGTTATTTTTGACGTGGAGGGGAAAATAACAATTCTGAGCATGAGGAGGAAAGACGCGTGCAATTGGAAAGGACAAATACTAGAGTTGGTGGTTCAAGCTGAGAGCTCCACTCTAGAAAATTTGCCAGACAGAGTTTTCGTGGGGGAAGGGCACACTATCCATGTCTCAGTGGAGGGACGTCGGCCCAGGTGCTTTAAGTGTGGGCAGAAGGGTCACGTCCACTCCGCCTGTATCAAAAAGAAAAAAACTGGTGAAGCCCCTCCTCCAAACACAGAGGAGGAAAAAAACGCAGACGAAAAACAGAACGAAAAGACCAATGAAAAAAAGAAAACAACCGGAAACGAAAAAGAAAATGGAAAAGAACAACAGAAAGAAAAATTAAATGGAGAGAGGAATCAAAACGAACCAGAGGAGATGGAGTTTACAATAGTAACCAACAAAAGAAAGAAAACCCATACCCCTGACTCCCCTCCTCAATCAAAAAAGAAAAATAGCAATGACGCAGACGAACCACAAAAAAAAAAAAAATCCCCCAGCCCCGCATCCCTGGCACGACTTATGTCGGGAAACAGTTTGCAGTGCCAAACACCCCGCCCCTAAAACTGAAAGGTTTTAAATCAACTGACAAAATAGTAAGGTTTAATATAAAAAATGAAAAAGTGGTGAGGCTAATTAAAGCCCATCCACGTATAAAATTTTTCAAATGTACAGACACTGAGACAGAGTTTCGTTATGCAAAGATGGGAGAAGAAGAATGGTGAGAGAGGCTCCTTCAAGAGCATATGAAAGGCGATTTTATCAAGGACGTTATGAAAGATGTGATTGCAGGCACATTAATAATCAGCCCGGCAGCCACCCCTACCCAGAGCCCGGTGGCAACACCAGTAAAAAGTCCAGTAGCTTCGGGGAGCAAGGAGGAGGCATGCAGACAGAAACTGCCATGCTCCCTCTCGCAACCGTAAGTTTTTATTTTTTTCCTTTCTTTAATGATTAAGTTGGGCTGTTTGAATGTACGTGGAATGGGGTCGAAATGGAAACAGGCTTGTTTTCTGAACGACCTCATTTCACATAGAATAGATGTAGCTATTGTGACTGTGTCCAAGATGAGTGGACCTCAAGCGTTCTCGCCTCTTCTGAGTGGCTATTAGAAATTTATTTCTCCTAGCCGAGGAGGAGGTGTAGGCGTGGCAGTCCTTATCAGGAAGAACTTGGACTTACAGGTAAGTACTGTCTTTCTGGACCCAGAAGGTAGGGCTGGTCGTACTAGATGTGACGCATGTAAGTAAGCAGTCCTTCAGGTTGGTAGCTGTCTATGCTCCCAGGGAGTGTAAGCAGTCTGATTTTTACCGGAACTTTCTGGAGCACTTTCTAGTGACGTCTAAAACGGTATTTTTGTTAGGGGATTTCAACACTATCCTCAATGCACGGGTCGATAGTATGGGCTCAACCGATAGAAAGGGAAATCCTAGCCTCAAGAGTCTACTAGAGAGCTATAATCTAGTAGACCGTTACCGACTGGATGAGCCGAGCGTACCACAGTGGACGTGGAGTAACAACGACGACTCACGCAGATCGTACATAGATAGGGTATTTGTTAAGGAGAGAGATAAGAATAGTGTTAGCTGTCCACAACTTTGTATTGTGCCTTACACGGATCACAAACTTGTGACGTGTGAGGTACACGTAGATAAATGTCATAGACAGGTACCCGGGTATTGGAAAATGAACAAGTCTCTTTTGAATTGTGAAACTTTCCGTACCCGGATTAAGGTGTTAGTTCAGAGGGCATTATGTGGCACCACTATTAACAATAGATGGTGGCACGCCCTCAAAAGAGTCATCCGTTCGGAGACCATTAGATTTAGCAATCAGCTAAGCTTAGATAGGACTAGGATAGAGGGCGAATTAGTTAAGAAATTAGACGGGGCAATGGAATCTGGATCTGCGTCTAGAGTGTTGGCAGCGAGAATGGTCTTGCACCGTCACCGCAATGCCAAGCATGGAGGTTGCAGAGTCAGAGCTAAGCTGCGTGCAGGTTAAACGAGAAGGTATTAATGTTGCCGGATGGGCACATCGTGAGGAGAGTCAGAGAAGTAAAAAGTCCTCTATAAAGTCTTTAACGGACGAACAGGGGCGCAAGATCTATGGACAGGAGGAGATGCAGAAGGTCTTTCACCAGCATTTGTCTTGGTTGTTTGGGTGGAATGGTCCGCTTGAGCAGGGGGAGTCCTTAAAGGACTTCCTATCCGGTGGACCGCAACTCTCGGCAAGCGAGGCTGGATGCTGTGAAGGACCGATCACTCCCGCGGAGGTAAGAGAGGTGTTGGCCGAGTGCGCCGGGGAAAAGACTCCGGGGCTAGATGGTCTACCCTATGAGTTTTATCGTTGTATGCCGGACTTGTTCGGAGATATACTGGCTGGCGTCTATGCAAACTGGCAGCAGAACGGGAGAATTCCCAGTTCGGTGAGACGGAGAGTTGTGACACTGGTCCAAAATGACCCAAGTAAGGGGGATAGTATCTGTAATTATAGGCCCATAACTCTACTCAATGTAGAGTCAAAGATTTTGGCCAAGGTGTTAGCAAAAAGGTTGACGGCTGTTGCAGAGAAACTTGTCGGGAAGGCACAGACATGTGCAATCCAAGGCAGGTCGATCCAGGATAATCTTCACCTTCTCCGCTACACCTTAGATAAGGTTGGGAAATCAACCGGTAAAGGAGGGGCATTAGTCCATTTAAACCAAAGTAAAGCGTTCGATAGGGTGGACCATCGATACCTGTGGACTGTCCTCGAAGCGGCTGGGCTGGGCACTCGCTTTCGTGGGTGGATCTCCGCTATGTATAGCGGCATCAAGTCCACAGTCCAGATAAACGGTTACCTAACGGAGCCATTTTCGATCAAGTGTTCGGTTCATCAAGGGTGTCCCTTGTCTCCACTTCTGTACGTTTTAGCTCTTGAGCCATTACTGCGGAAGCTGGACAAGTTAGGCGGCAACGCAAATGAAATCGGATGCGGTAAGTGTGTTTCTGCTTATGTGGACGACGTCACCCTCATCGTGTCCAACGAAGCACAACTACCTCGTGTAGAAGATGCTCTCAGAGGATACGAAGCGGTGGCAGGGGCAAAAGTTAACAAGGATAAGTCCATCGGTTTGCACCTCGGCACCTGCAGGAACAAGCCGATATCGTCCAGTGTCGTTGGACACTGGACGGATGGTCCTGTTAAGTTGCTTGGAGTTTGGTTTGGTCCAAACTCTCAGACGGAGAAGAATTGGAGTGAGGTAGTGAACAAGGTGGAAGCCATAAGCCGGAAGTGGTCCGGGAGGCGACTGTCCTTGAAGGGCAGAGCGGAGGTGGTGCAGGTGTTCATAGCATCTGTAATCACCTATCGCCTGTCCGTTGTGCCTTGCCCCGATTTGTGGCTAAGCAAGTTGGAACGACTCCTGTTCCGCTTTTTGTGGTACCGTTAAAGGGTGGTCTAGGAATGCCCTGGCTTATGATGCGCAGACAAGCGTTGAGGCTGAGACATTTCTGGTGCCACCTGGAGGGTGATAAGATGTGGAGTCCGCTGGCAGAAGAATTCTTACTGCGACCAGCCTCTTTGGAGAGATTTAAACCCGGTTTCATTAAAAGACGTAACCTGACTTTATGGCAGAAGGAGTGCCGTCAGGCACTCTGGCTAATCCACAAGATGGGCAAGGCTGGCAGCGGTGTTCTATAGAGGGCTGGTAGAGGCAAAAAACAATGACGTCCTAGTAGGGTCTCTGGGGTTCGATGAGAACCAACTTGCCGACCTGTTCAAAAAAACTTTCTGGCCGGGGTGCTTGGACAATTTCCAAAAATCCCTGACCTGGCAGTGCTACAGAGGTGCATTACCTGTTCGCGATAAGTTATCCAGGCACGGAATGTTAGTGCCACCGACATGTCCAAGATGTGGGCTGAGCGATGAAACCATTCAGCACGCTTTTGTACAATGTCGGGGAGCTTGATAAGTTACGTAGAACACGTGCTGTCGCATCTGGGACGAGTACAGCTGTCGACTGGATCTATAATAAAGATGATACCGCCAACTGGACTCACAAATGAAGGTAAGGCTTGTTTTTACTGTACAGTCGCAGTATTGAAAGAGTGTATATGGAGGACTAGAATGGAAGGTTTTGTGTCAGGGACCTTCATCTCTGGCCCCGGCTTGCTATATTACTTCAGATACCATCTGAAGAGCAAGATAGGGTTGGAGAGGAAGACCCTGCCACCGAGTAAGTGCGATAAACGATGGAAGGATGTGGTGAGAAAGATGGGTGTCAGTAACCCAACTTAATCATCGAAGAAAGGGAAGACGAGTTTTTGGACATTATAGGCTGCCGGGTTCAGTCATGTGAACCTGCTACTTTTTATAATTTATTATGAAATGACTTCTAGGTTGATTTTAAAATAATAATAATAAATAAATAAATAATAAAAACATAAAAGTTCTCGTTTTGAGGCAAAAGTAAGCCAATGTTTTATTTCAAGGCAAAAGTATGCCAGTTTTTCGTTTATTCATAATTAAATTTTTAATGTATCATTCAAACTCGTACAACCTTTTTGTAATTGTCTGTCCTGTTATGTCCATTTTCTATGTATTATCGTATGATTGTAATAAAGATTCGCATCATTAATAATAGATGGTGGCTAGCCCTCAAGAGAGCCATCCGTCTTGAGTCCATTAGATTTAGCAAGCAACTAAGTTTAGATAGGACTAGAATAGAGGGTGACTTAGTCAAGAGCTAGACGATGCAATGGAATCTGGCTCCACACCTGGAGTGGTGGCTGCGAGAACGGTCCTGTACCGTCACCTCAATGCCAAACACGAAGGGTGTCGAGTTAGCGCTAAGGTACGCGCCGGGAAACGAGAAGGTATTAACGTAGCCAGATGGGCTCATCATGTGGAGAGTCAGAAGGGCAAAACGTCCTGTATTGAGTCTTTAACTGACAGGCAGGGTCGCGAGATTTATGGACAGGAGGAGATGCGAAAGGTTTTTCACCAGCATTTTGCGCATTTGTTCGGGGAGAACGGTACGCTTGAGCGCGGGGAGACCTTAAAGGACTTCCTAGCGGGCGGGCCTCGACTCTTGGCGAACGAAGCTGGATGCTGTGAAGGACCGATCACTCCCGCGGAGGTAGGAGAGGTGCTGGCCGAGTGCGCTGGGGAAAAGTCTCCGGGACTGGATGGTCTGCCCTATGAGTTTTACCGTTTAATGCCGGACTTGTTTGGGGATGTCCTGGCTAGCGTCTATGCGAACTGGCAGCAGAATGGGAGTATTCCCAGCTCTGTAAGCCGGGGACGCTGGTCGGGAAAGACCCAAGCAAGGGGGATAGCATTAATAACTATCGGCCCATAACTCTACTTAACGTAGAGTCAAAGATTTTGGCCAAGGTGCTAGCGAAAAGGTTGACAGCTGTTGTGGTGAAGCTTGTTGGGAAGGCACAGACTTGTGCAATCCCAGGCAGATCGATCCAGGACAATCCTCACCTTATCTGCTAACCTTAGATAGGGTAGGGAAAATAGCCGGTAAGGGAGGGGCATTGGTCCATTTAGACCAAAGTAAAGCGTTCGATAGGGTAGACCACCAGTACCTGGGAGCTGTTAGGTGGCAACCTGAATGAGATCGGATGTGATAGGTTCACTTCTGCGTATGCGGACGGCGTCACCCTCATCGTGTCTAACGAAGCACGACTACCTCGTGTAGAAGTTGCTCTCCGAAGATACGAAGCATTGGCAGGAGCAAAGGTTAACAAGGACAAGTCCATCGGTTTGCGCCTTGGCACCTGGAGGAACAAGTCGATATGATCCAGTGTCGTCGGACACTGGACAGATGGTCCTGTTAAGTTGCTTGGAGTCTGGTTCAGTTCAGACTCCCAGACGGAGAAGAATTGGAGCGAGGTGCTGAACAAGGCGGAGGCTATAGAACGGAAGTGGTCCGGAAGGTATCTGTCCTTGAAGGGTAGAGCAGAGGTGGTGCAGGTGTTTATAGCATCTGTAATCATGTACCGTCTGTCCGTTGTGCCTTGCCCCGATTCTTGGCTAAGCAATTTGGAAAGACTCCTATTCCGCTTTTTGTGGAAGGGAGGAAAACCACTTGTGAGGCGCTCTGTGTGCTGCCAGGAACCGCTAAAGGGTGGTCTGGGGATGCCCTGGCTAATGATGCGCAGACATGCGTTGAGGCTGAGACATCTCTGGTGCCACCTGGAGGGTGATAAGATGTGGAGTCCACTGGCGGAGGTGTTCTTGCCGCAACCGGCCTCGCTGGAACGTTTCAAACCCTTTCTCATTAAAAGGCGTAATCTGACTTTATGGCAGGAGTGCCGTAAGGCACTCTGGCTGATCCACAAGATGGGCAAGGCTGGCTGCAGGAATACCACCTCGGTATTCCATAGAGGGCTGGTGGCAGAAAAAAATGACGACGTCTTAGGAAGTGTTCTGGAGTTCGATGAGAACCAACTGACCGACCTGTTCCGAAAAACTTTCAGGTCGGGGTATTTGGACAACTTCCAAAAACCCCTGGCTTGGCAGTGTTACAGGAACGCTTTACCTGTTCGCGAGAAGTTATCAAGGCACGGTATGGCAATGCCACCGACATGTCCAAGATGTGAGCTGGACAGTAAAACTGTCCAGCACGCTTTTGTCCATTATCAGAAGCTTTCGAGCTTGATGATTTACGTCGAACACGTGTTGTCGCATCTGGGAAGAGTACAGCTGTCGGCTGGATCTGTAATAAAGATGATACTGCCAACTGGACTCTCGAAGGAAGGTGAGGCTTGTTTTCTCTGTATGGTAGCAGTGTTGAAAGAGTACATATGGAGAACAAGAATGGAAGGTTTTGTGACAGGGTCCTATATTTCCCAAGAAACTGGTACTGACCAACAATCTTCTCATTGAGTTGCATTCGTCTTCTACTGGCCAGTAAGGCCTCTTCTATAGGCACATGTCCTCTAAATGAATGTGACTGGAACTGTGCCAAATTTCTCCTTGTTCTTCTGAACAACCTATAAGCTTTTCTTGAATTACATACTACTAGCA
>NC_142935.1:79837400-79847400 GCF_046866305.1 Octopus bimaculoides
TAATCAATTCACAAAATGGCTTTCTGAAATGAACTTCCATTGTGCAGCTGAGGAGTACATTTTCATTGCACATCTAATGTGATGTTCTCACTTCATAAATAAATGAAGCTTGTACGAAACGTACGTACTGCTATAACCTAATATATTTTTGTTGCTTTTCTTCAAATATATACATTTATATATATACATATATATGTATACATACATACATACATACATCAAAATGTAACCACATGTGAACCGTTGGCGGTTTTTTCCTTCCATCTTCCTTTTCTTTTGGACTTTCCTCTGTCTCCTTTCTCTGAAGAAGAGCTTTGCTCGAAACGTAAAACCACCTTTCTTTCCTTCCCTGAGCGTCTGCTAATACTTTTTATGTGCCACGTCCTCGCGTTGTTGTTTTTTTCTTGCTTGTTCTTCGTTTTTGGGGATTTACTATATATATATATATATATAAACAATATATGAGTATATGTATATATATGTACATGCATGTACATACCTTCATCTACATGTACATATAGAGACATATCTGGGTACATGACGTTGCATAAAAAAAAAAATGATAAATAAGGTACAAAAAACAAGCAGGCCACAGAAAGAACATATCCTTCATCAGCTGCCACCATTAAAACACTGGCGTTTCGAAGAATTAGGGCAAGACGCATCGTTAAAATGGCTCTTCCCACGAACACAAATTAAATTTTTTCGTGGAGGATAGTGGCGGACGGAAAACGAAACGGTGAAATAAACAAACAAAAAGGCTGTACAGCCAGACGTGGAGAAGTGTGTGTATATCGAACACTGTAAAGCACGAACTGGAGAGGCGAAGTACAGTAGAGGGAAGAATGAGATGGGGAGATAGATACAAAGATAGAGAGAGTCGTGTCAGAAAAATAAAGTTCAAAAGCTACTTGTAAAGGTATATATATATATATATATATATATATATATATATATATATATGTTGCCCACAGGTGGCTAAACATCCAGCGGACAAAGAAGGACAGACAAAGGGATTAACTCGATTACATCGACCCCAGTGCGTAAATGTACTTATTTAATCGACCCTGTAAGGATGAAAGGCAAAGTTGACCTCGGCGGAATTTGAACTCAGAACGTAACGGCAGACGAAATACTGCTAGGCATTTCGCCCGGCGTGCTAACGATTCTGCCAGCTCACGTGTATGTATATGTATATGTGTGTGTGTGTGTGTGTGTGTGTGTGTGTATATATTTGAGGAGATTCGTTATAGGTATAAGAATATACCATAAACAAGTATAAAAAATGAAGAAAAGATGTTGAAACAGAAATAGATTTATTATTAAACTGGATTCAATGCATACTTCAAAATGTAGCCACATGTGAACCGTTGGCGATTTTTTCCCCTCCATCTTCTTTTTCTCTTGGACTTTCCTCTGTCTCCTGTTTCTAAAGAAGAGCATTGAATCCAGTTTTATAATAAATCTATTTCTGCTTCAATATCTTTTCTCCATTTTTTTCATACTTGTTTATGGTATATTCTTATACCTATAACGAATCTCCTTAAATATTATTTTCAAATTCCTATTACCTGTTTTGGCTGATTTTCATGAATATGATGAATCCTTATTAGAAATCACCTTTTCTTTCTTCTTGTATCCCCCAAAAAGTTTGAATTGTTCTTTTTGAACTTACCTTTTCTATATATATATATATATATATATATATATATATATATATATATATACTAGAAAACGTACCCGTCCTGTGGACAGTTCAAGTTGCTTTTGTGGTATTTTTTTCACCAATTGAACTACTGAGAAGTTTTATGAGTTACACAGCAATCTACGTTTCTGATAAACCTAGGAACGGAAAGTCAAATTAAAGGCTGGTTTCTGTGGAGGTCATTGCACTTTAATGATTATAGAACATATAAGTTTGCAAGTGATGCAAAGTAGAGCTACTGAAGAGATTTGGGAGTAGATTATGGATAATGACTACAAAATTTAGTTGTTTTACATGAAAGCGAAAATTTTTGCCAGAAACAGCCCCATAAATGGTGTAATGAAATCGAAGGAAGATGTTGAAACTTCCCCTCTGCGAGTTTTTTTTTTTCAACTGCAAAGGGAGTTTTTGTTTTTGAGAGAGATAAGCTAACAACGCCCCTTTATTCTGCCTTCCCACGTAGCCTGCGCATAAACTAACAGTGAATACTGCATAAAGTTAAATTGGTATGGAGCTTTCTGAAAGATACGTATAGCTTTCGGTAGTGGAAGCAAAACTCTTAAAGGTCGATTCTTTGGGACGAATGATATGTGATTGTTTTTTTTTTTTAAAAAGGGTAGGACAGCAATGCTAAAATGTATTTGAAACAACGGACAACAGTCGAAATATCATAATGGATGGGTTAATAAGCATCCTTAAAGTGAAACAACGTATTTGTAGGTAAACAAAGGTGTTAACAAATAGAAAAGAGGGAAGGGAACATCATCTTAACTCAGAATAGGTAAAGGTAAGCTTGCTAAAGTTTAATGCAGTTTAAATATGGAGATTAAGATTGTTTGATGTTGGATATTCATCGCGTACAGTGTTCCTAGTCAATTCAATTGCGGTGGCAGGTGGACAGTCGAAATAGATAGACAAAATCCTTTCACTTTTATAAAAAGATTTTAAAAAAGTATGGAAGACCCTACAGATTATAAAACATCTGATTAATGCAAATGAATAAGAATCATCTATTGTTGATTTCCCATCGCTCTAGGGGCCCCAATGTCGATTTTTAAAAAATCTAAGTAGCATATGTTCGGATCTGGGGTATGAAGTAGCTGTGTATAAAAATTTAAAGAATTCAGATGAGAGATGTAGAAGTTATTGAGGTACATTAAATTTTTGTGTGTACACACACACACACACACACACACACACACACACACACAGAAAACTTTAATTTTATAGATATCATATATATATATATATATATATATATATATACCGGAGTAAGCACATGAAATGTGCAACAAGGTGGACAAAAGAGTACTCAAATACCAGAGGTAGAGTAATATGCTTTATTTAAAAGCAGCAGAAATATAACAAAAGACTGTTACTCTGAGTTCCACGTTCCCATTCATCGGACAGTTTTGTTAGGAATGGGAAAGGAATAACAATGCAATCAAAAGTGATATAAAATTTAAAACACATGGATCCGTTTGATTGGTCGTTTCAAATAACGGTCATGGATGCGTAATGAACAAAACAAATGAATTTAATATAGATTCATCCTATTTTTTAAAAAAATATTGAAGAAAACTTTAAATAGAAAAATGGGTTCAAAATACATATTGTAAATAATTAATCATATTCGAATTAACACATTAAAATCAAATCAAATCAAATAAAATATACGCTGCATTCAAAATAAAATAAAATTACAATAGCATATACGCATACTAGGCTATCCACAACATATATATATATATATATATATATATATATATATATATATATATACATCAAAATACACAGATGCATACGCACAGACAATCTACGTATATAGGTATATATTTGCAAGGCATAAATATATACATGAATATAAATTTATACGCATATACATACACACACATTTAAGTTTGCGCACAGAAAAAACTTATGCGCTGGTAACAAAAATTGTATCTTAAGCTATGGAGTAGAGGGGTAAAGAGCAACGTATCTATAATAACGACATTAATATAGAAAGGGGGAAAGTGTAGTTGTCATGAGGAAGGAAAGGAAGAAAGAAAGGGAAAAAGAAAGAAAGACAGAAAAGGAACAAAAGAGAGAAAGGTGGGAATGGGAAGAAAGAAGTAGAGAAAGAAAATGAGCAAGAACGTATGTATATAGTAAACCTGCATAAAATTTAGACTGCGTATATATGTGTATACAAAAATGTATATAGCATCACGTATATAGATACATATGTGGATATGTACGCAAATACTCACGAACATAACCGTATGCATGCTTATGTACACATTCAAGTATGTGTGAGTGTGAACCTAAGCGCACATTCCCATATATAACATAGATGCACACACGTGAATAGATGCATGTGTGTGTAAATAAATATAAGCATATACTCTTACCCATGTATACACAAAAACGTACACGCACGAAATCATAACTGCATATGCACCAATGCAAACTCAGGCCCTATATGTGAGCGCAGACGCACGCATATGAATACGTAAGTGTTGTTACAATACAGACATCTACATAAAAAACCTTTTAGATCTCAGCGTATATATGCAGACAACTTCTTAAGAAACTGCTGGGTGTATAAAAGTTAAAACCAGGCGAAAATACATGCATAATAGAATTCTGTATGTTGAATCGTCCATAAAAATGGTAAAATTTGCATACAAAGTGTTTTAAAATAAATAAATAGAACAGAATGAAGTAAAAAGTAAAAATAAGGGAGAAGAAAAAACTATGTATATAACAGTCGAAGGTTTTCTTAAAATGACGTAGGGGTCTATACAAAATTCTTACAACGCTAAATAAATCATTTATAATTTGGTACCAATCCAATAGCAAGATTGCACAATGCTTACAAGGAGTCAAACATTATCAAAAAAATATATATATACCATCCATACGGTATATTACTTGCCGACATTTTAAATTTGGACGCATGTCTACATATATTTAAAAGTTCGCATCTTTGGTTTAGCGCTTTCTTATCTTCGAATAAAATATTCAATTTTTCCAATAAACAAAGATCGCATTTCAATGGTCTTTTATGGGCACTGTGTCTGTAAGGCGATGCTCTGCCTAAAATCCTCCATGTCACGTTGAAAGGCTGGGCTTCATTTTCCTTTAATTGCCAGACGTATTTTGCCAGGCTCGTCTTTGTCCTATTTTCAGGGTATCTAAAAGAATTTTTGTGCGAATACAGCCTGGTTTTGAAAGAATTTTCTGTAGCCCCTGTATAAGTTCTATAATCATGCGAGCCTTCTATCTGGACTTTGGCCCTATATACGATACCCTTTTCTAGACATCTCCCTTCCAACAGACAGCAGGTTCGATCTTTGCAAGTGGGTCAGCATTATTGCTTTTGGCAATTATCTTATTGTTGTGCTGGCTGGTCAAAGAGGCGAAGTTTTTGCAGCAAGAATAGCTAATCTTAAGCGTTCTTCTATTAAATATTCTGTAAAACTTATGATCAGGTTGAAAGTGCCTAGTGACCAATTTTAAGAATTCCTTGCCTATATTAGTTTTTACGGCCATATTGAAAGCTGGGTTGAACCACAAAACTTTCCTAGTCCTAGTTCTACATGCTGCGCTGCTGCCAGCATTAGACTGGGTGTACTGGATCCTCTCAGAGAATCCACTATTCCTTAAAGCACTATTATAATAAGGTGCCGCGTTACGAAATGTTGCTTCGTCTGCAGAAATTGACGAAATTTCTAAGAATAACAGGCGGATGGTTGGATTCTCTGCTGATATAGAATAGTTTGTCATTTGGTTTCCGGTAAGGCTTAAATATATTCAAATTCAAGTCTAAATCTATGTCTAAGAGATCTACTTTTTTTAGGTTAGTATCTACTGTGATCCATAAACCTATCTGTGCATATGCATCTGTGTATTTTGATGTATATATATATATATATATATAGTTTTGGGGAAAATAACCAAGTTTCAAGAACTCATCGATGAAAATCCACTATCACATATAGAAAAATTAATAATTAAAAGCACAATAAATGAGTATAATATAAAGTAAAGTAAATATCATAAGATAAATATAATAAAAAGATTACACGTGTTTCATAACTAATTTTCAAATAGAAAGGAAATTTAAATCGATTAAAATCAATTGAAATTATCGAAAATAAATTCTATTAAAAAATATAGCTAATCGTCAGATCGTAAGTAGAACAATAATTAGATATATATATCTCAACCAACAATAAGTACCAAATGAATTAATATGAAATACTTATATAAAGATAGAAAAATTATTAAAAATATCATAATATCAAAATAATAACCATTCAATAATCATCCCTTCATCCATTGTATATTATATACAAAAAACATCTTACATAAATTATCATTGTTTTAAATACAATTTGAATGAAGTTTAAGTTTAAAATAATAATGAAGATAAAATTAGTACATATTTAACCGGTGTAATAGTTAAAGCTATACTATTTAAAGCTAAAGACGTTTATTTAATTATAATTAAAAATCAATTGAATAATAGAAAAATACAAGATTATTTATTTCTACAAACGTAATAATAGAAATATGAATGAAAAAATTATGAATGGAAAAATTAGGAATGAAAAAATTAGGAAAGAAAAAATTATTAAGAATAAAAGATTAAACTTTATATATATATACACAAAGTTTTAATTTTAAAAAAATCTTTAACGATATTATAAACAATAAAGATTAATTATTAATCAAATATTATTAATCAAAAATAATCGAAAATATATCAACACTATTCAAATCGAAGTTCTAATATTATGTTGAAATGAAACTATAACTTCTAAATAATTTAGTGTTAAATAAGTTATCTATTAAAAATAATCTATAAAGAACCAAATGAATAATATAAAAAACAAGAATACATATTATTTTCAAATAGTAGAAAATCTTTAGCAAAGTAAAAAACAGTACTTATCCATCTTTTTCCGTACGGAAGGTGGTAGACTGATTCATCTCTTTTTTTATTTTCTGGGCACTTCTCTTTTATGTGTCCTTTTTTGCTGCATTTATAACAGCGTGGCTTGCTGCCCTCTACGTGGATGGGGATATTTATGTCCTCCATGATGATTACCTTAGGCAGTTCTTCGAGGTCATTTGTGGTAGGTTGGGCCAGGATCTCGAGGGTCTGGTCTTGCCAATTTTGTGGTCCGTCTTTTGTTATTTGTATTATTTTAATTTTTTCTTCTCTTTTGTACAATAGTGTAGCCACAATCCATCCCACCTCTACCTCAGGAGGGATATTTTTAATTTTGATTCGAGACCTCCTTCGCCCCAAATATAGGGGCAACAACAAAATATTTCCACTTTGCAAGGTTCGAGCCGAATATTCCCTTACACGTTCCATCGACTCGAACTTCGCTTCTATTGTGGCGAATTTACTCCCTCTTGTTAAGTATTTGATTTCTTTTAATGTCGCACTGAGACATTTTCAATGGTGCTCTCTTCTAGGTCTTCAAACTTCTTTCTTTCCGCATTGTAGCTCTTATAAATGATAGTTCTTTCTTTGATCCTGTTTTTCAGTTCACTGGGTGGTGTTATTTTTGCCTCTCCATTGCATTCGGTTATCATCCCGAAAAATTTTTGAATTTCTTCAATTTTTAGCACTATTTGTTCGCGACCGCCAACGGCTGCAGCAAAGTTCAAATTAAAATTTTCTTCCATCAAAGACATTTTTGGTTCACACAAAGTTCTACACAAAAACAATGCCGTATAACGGCATGAAAATATAATTATAATTTTTTCAAGATAGTTTTCACAAAAAACTCCTTCTCCCAAAGGGGGAGAGTCACAGTTCACAATACACAGAAATTTATAACAACGTTTCCCAATGGGAAGACAATACACAAAATAATCAACGTAATAATAATTCAACAATAACAACAAACCTTACGGCGAATCGATATTAACACAAAGAGCAAATCCAGATTGGAGGCGCAAGACCACGATGTCCTAACATATAAACACGATGCAATACATAGAACATGCCTCGTGCTTATATGTTATAATTTTTCATATCTACCGCGCATGTGCGGTTTTCTTATCGACAGCAAATACAAAAAATGCCGATTTTCTTCAAGAAATTAGCCAAAAAATTCATTATATCATCTATATATATAAAAATGAGAATGTGTGTCTGTCTGTCTGTCTGTCTGTCTGTGTGAATCCCTAAAACTCGAGAACTACGCAACCAATTTCATTCAAATTTTACACATGCCTTACTTAGGGTTCCAGTTGTGTTTTAGTCAAAAAAAATTATTAACTTCTTGCAGAATTCGAGCACACGGCAACATAATATCTCCTCCACTATTTAAGTATTACGTGTCAAAAGTGAAACAAAAACACTCATGTCAAATACTTTCACTTTAAAAATGAAACTATTCCACTAACTGAAACAATCACATTTCGATACTGTAGTGACAGATACTTTCACAGAGAGAGAAAGAGAGAAAGAGAGAGACAGAAAGAGAGAAAGAGAGAGACAGAAAGACAGAAAGAGAGAGACAGAAAGAGAGAGAGAGAGAGAGATGTATATGTATACATATACATGTATATGTACACCATTTCGATACTATAATGACAGATACTTTCAGAGAGAGAGAGAGAGAGAGAGAAAGATAGAGAGAGAAAGAGAGAGAGATAAAGAGAGAGAGAGAAAGAGAGAGAGAGAGATGTATATGTATACATATAGATGTACACGTATATGTATATATATATAGATCTATACATACATGTATATGTATACATATGTGTAGATGTATATATATATATATAGATGTACATGTAATATGTACACATATATACATATATACATGCATACAGATATCTATACATATATACACCCATCACACACACATACACATGCACACAAACACACACATTAGTCATTTGTTTTCTTATCCAAAACTACGTCAAAAGTACTGAATGGATCTTTATGAAATTTGGAAATTATATTCTTTGCATAACGGCCATAACTCCCATGAAAATTCATATATTTTTGATGTTGATGAAATTTTAACCTGAACATAACAGATGAGCATTATTTAGAAAATGATGTCACACGTTATCGAGGCTACCATTCTTTCTGGATGTGCAAAAGGGGATGACGTCTTTATTCCAAGAATTCCTCTTACTCCATCAGGAGCAGACATTCCTTTTACATTCAGAAGACTACAATTCCCCCTTCGTGTGACTTTTGCCATGTCCATAAACAAATATCAGGGTCAAACACTGTCTGTAGCTGGTCTTCTCTTGGAAGAGCCCTGCTTCTCACATGGACAACTGTATGTTGGCTGCTCAAGAGTGGGCAGCAACAAAAAACCTATTTGTATATGCTCCACAAGGGAAAACAAGGAACATAGTTTACAATGAGGTGTTATAATCACAACAGCAAGAAAGTATGTACATGATCACCTTCTTTTACGAAACTTCATTGACATTCATATATTTATATTGATATACATATATATACGTGTGTTTGGGTGCGTGTGTGTATATACATCTCTATATATAAAGATGATGTGTAGTCTAGACGGCGTTTTTAGATTTCATTATTCTCTTTAACCCGGGCAACGCCGGGTATTTCTGCTAGTATATATATATATATATGTGTGTGTGTGTGTGTGTGAAACAGGTAAAAGAGAGTAAAGATTATCTATATATATAAAAATGAGAATGTGTGTCTGTCTGTCTGTTTGTGTGAATCCCTAAAACTCGAGAACTACGCAACCAATTCCATTCAAATTTTACACATGCCTTACTTAGGGTTCCAGTTGTGTTTTAGTCAAAAAAAAATTATTAACTTCTTGCAGAGTTCGAGCACACGGCAACATAATATCTCCTCCACTATTTAAGTATTATGTGTCAAAAGTGAAACAAAAACACTCATGTCAAATACTTTCACTTTAAAAATGAAACTATTCCACTAACTGAAACAATCACATTTCGATACTGTAGTGACAGATACTTTCACAGAGAGAGAAAGAGAGAAAGAGAGAGACAGAAAGAGAGAGAGAGATGTATATGTATACATATACATGTATATGTACACCATTTCGATACTGTAATGACAGATACTTTCAGAGAGAGAGAGAGAGAGAAAGAGAGAGAGAAAGATAGAGGGAGAAAGAGAGAGAGAGAGATGTATATGTATACATATAGATGTGCACGTATATGCATATATATATAGATCTATACATACATGTATATGTATACATATGTGTAGATGTATATATATATATATATATAGATGTACATGTAATATGTACACAT